>NW_016827192.1:1020364-1027761 GCF_001698545.2 Rhinopithecus bieti | reverse complement strand
TATATGTATTATATATCTATAATATATAATTGATTTCTATGACATATGATATATATGATATATAATTGATACCTGTAACTTATGATATAAATGATATTAATTGATATGTATCAATTATATATCATACAATACATCTCTTATATATCATATAATTATATATCATTATATATAACTTTCAATCTGTTTCATCATTGAATGTAACACTGATATATATCAATTATATATCATATAATATGTATCAATTATATAATATACATTGTAAGTACATAAAATATGTAATACATCATTTTATGTAATATATAGTAGATATATAATATCTATCTGTATTGATTATATATATGATTGGATTGCTGAAAGAAGGGGAAAAGCAGAAGGTGCTAATTTTTCTTTAGCGTCTTCTATGTGCTAGTTACTATGCCAGGTGTTTACATAAATTATCCTGTTAATGCTCAAACTGCTCTGTGAAGGAGCCATTGCTGGGCTCATCTTAGGGTGGGATGATTGATGCTCAGAGAGGTTAAGTGACTGATTTAAAGTAACACAGCAGCTACATAGAAGAATCAGAATTTCAATGCATATTTGATTGGCTGGATGTAACACCACTGATTTTTCTTGCACATCCATATACTTTGACACAGTACAAAGCTGATATATTCTACACTCATGGGGACCTACTTCCCCCTCCTCCCACTGCTGAAATTGCTAGCTAATTTGCTTTCTTCTTTTGGAGTTTCTGAGAAAGAGAGCTCTCAACCTTTGAGTCTTCTGGTTTTGACCTTTGCTGAAGAACAAATAACACCTATTTTTCCCAGAAGTTATGTTTTCCAGAGAAAAATGAAGCTTTTGGTCTAATATGGGAGGCAGACAGTTGCTCCAAAGACAAATATTCAAACATAAGGAAAGCTTCATCTGTGACCCTGCCTTGAAGTCATTTTTCTCCCTCTTTTCCTTTTTTTAAAATTTACTCTCTAAAAACTTATTGTCTTTGGGGCCCTGGTAAGTATGATAGTGTCCAGATTCCCAGTCTGGGGCCCTGGATTCACAAAAGGCCAAGTTGACGTTCATTCTGCATCTGGCTTATTTGATGCCAGAGGAGCACCGAGGTCTCCTGAGAGAACCAGGAGAGATTTGCCTCCTGCAGAGGTTTGGATAAGCCCCAGCTAATCTCCGTGGCTTCTTAAGGGCACACCTGCTTGTCTGCCAGCCAGCAGCCTCCTCGTTCATTTCCCTTGGGATGGCTGGGGTCAGAGGGCCTCCAGAAAGCCTTTTATCTTCCCCCGCCCTACCAGGCCCCCCTCAGCAGCACCTGGGTCCACACTTAAGACTTCCTTTGAGGAGAGGTCGAGACGTTGTCCCTCCCAGAATGGGGGCCAGTGCCCTTTTCCTTCCCTTTGAGGCGGCTCGCTTGTTCCTTCCTTCTAAATCAGAGTTTGATTCAAACTTTATCATGCATGGCTCAAACTTCATCCCGTGGGGGCTAAGCTGATCTGAATTAGTTTCTGGGCTGCTGAGCTAGGGACATGTAGTAGGTGTTCAGTAAATAAAGATGACGTCTGATTATGATCTGCTTGAGAGTTCAGGAAAGATACACTGTCAACTTTCAATCTGTTTCATCACTGGAATGTAATAGTAACACTGATAATATTAAAATGTCGGAGAATTGAAAAGTCACTTTTGTTTAGCTGTGGGAGGCAGGGGTTCTCCCTTCCTCTTTTCCCAAATCATATCTTCCTTCTAAATTATCTCTAGAAGTGGTTAGTAATTAATTGTAATTATTAGTAGTAATAATACTAGTTCTACTAGTATTTAGTAGTATTGCTACTAAACTAGTGGTAATACTAATATTACTACTGCTAGTTATCTTTACTAATAAAGAGAATTAATAGTAAATCAGAGTTTGATTCAAACTTTATCATGCCTGCAACAAACAGTAGTAAAGTAATCATCTGGCTTTACAATATCTTTACTAATAAAGATAATTAGTAGTAATTATCCTTAGAAGTGATTGGTTTGTTTTCTGTGAGCGTTCTGGTTAATATGGGTGGTCAGAGACTGGTATTTGGCATAGGAAGTTTCTAAAGATTGTCTTCTTTCTCTGTTTCTCTTTCTCTCTGTCTCTCCTTCCTTCCTTCCTTCCTTCCTTCCTTCCTTCCCTCCTTCTTCTTCTCTCTCTCTCTCTCTCTCACATTTTCTGTACATAAAATAGAGAAGGAATATTTTTGAAGAGGGTACTACTAATGATAATTTGTATGAGAATGAGGCTAAAAAATCAAATTAAGAAAACTATAATCTTCTCTTCCCTTGAACTCATCAGTTGTTGTACAGGTTTATCATCTCAGTCTCTCCTAAATCCACTAATATTTGTTGAGCTTTTAGTCTAAGTCCCTGGGCTGAGTAAAATGCAATGATTCCAGCCCCATGGAAACTTCATTTTAGCTGATAAGATAGGCCATCAGAGTTATGTGAGAATTAATTGCTTGTAGATTGATGGCGTGATGATGAATTTGAGTGTTAAACAAGGAAGGGGGATGAGTAAAGAGACGTCAGTTGCTCTGATTATGGATCAGGCATGAAATCAGAACTCATATATATTTCATTTATCTTTCCTAAAACCATGCAAGAGAGACAGTATCATTCCCACTTTATAGAGGAGGAAATGGAGGCTCAAAGACATTGAGTAATCTGGCAGACTCATTGCAGAACTAAGACTATAATCCAGATGACACAATTAATACTTGAAACTCAAGCTGTAATTTGAACCTGGCACTGGATCCAAACAACTCTTGAATTCCATCCTGTTCAATCTATACGCAAACATGGCTGTAACTGAGGCAGAGAATGTGCGTAGGCGGTCATTCTTGATATTAATACTCCAAAGTGATTTTTTAAAAAGGAGAACGAATGTAAAATAATTTACCAGCTAATTGCTAACTTTCCCTTTCTGTCTGGAATGTTTATGTAGCAGGGTATGTGGTGATTTTAAACTATAGGTTTTAATTCTTTTAGCTGGAGTGCTCTCCCTCTCCCTCTGCCTGCAGCGTCCCCAGTATCATTCTCCTGCTCCCCGGAATGCTTTGGCGTTGTCTCTCCTCCGATAATGTATATACAAATGGAGCCTCCGCACCACCCTTTTCCCCAGCGAAGCACGCAAACAGTGCGCAGACAGACACCATCTAGGAGGCTGCACCTCAGGACCATAATAGTGTAGCAGAAAGTAGAAAATAAAACAACCAGTGCTGGGTACAGGATAATAGCATAATAGGATAAGTGCGAGAGAGTCAGGAGGCGGGAATGGCCCTGGAGATGGAGAAATTCTGGGAAAGTAGGACAGCATAAAAGCAGAGACACCATCTGTGGGATCCAGGCAGTTGTGAGTGACTCTGAATGACACAATATGGAGATCTGTTCTACAACACAACAAATAGTAGTAAAGTAATCATCTGGCCCTACAATTGTCAGACATTCTTTGTTTGAAATGCCACCTTCCCAGCCATGAATACCAGTGTAGCCATGGTTATAAACGGCAAGGCTATAAATGGCCTCTTCCTCCAACCAATTCAATTTGCAGAAAGTGAGAATAAGAAACAATTTCCTCCCTAGATGGACTCTCCCCCGGACTACAGTGGACACTGCACATGCCCTCAATTCATCTTATCCAAGTATAATAAACAGATACACAGTTTACTAAATCTCTCTGTCCTCGTTCCCCTACCCTTTTTAGCCTCTAGTAACCTCTGTTCTACTCTGCTTCTATGAGAGCAACTTCTTTAGTTTCCGCATATGAGCGAGAACATGTGGTGTTTAACTTTCCGTTCCTGGCTTATTTAACTTAACATATTGTTCTCTAGGCTCTCATCCATGTTGCTGCAAATGACAGGATTTTATTCTTTTTTTATGGCTGAATAGTATTCCATTGGGCATATAGACCACATTTGCTTTATCCGTTCATTTGCTGTTGGACACTTGGGTTGATTCCATATCTTGGCCATTGTGACTAGTGATGCAATGAACATCAAGGTGTAGACACCTCTTTGACATATCAATTTCCTTTTCTTTGGATAAATACCCAGTAGTGTGCCGGGTATGGTGTCTCACGCCTGTAATCCCAGCACATTGGGAGGCTGAGGCAGGTGGATCACTTAAGGTCAGGACTTTGAGACCAGCCTGGCCAACACGGTGAAACCCTGTCTCTACGAAAAATACAAAAATTACCTGGGCATGGTGGTGGGCGCCTGTAGTCTCAGCTACTTGGGAGGCTGAGGCAGGAGAATTGCTTGAACCTGGGAGGCGGAGGTCACAGTGAGCTGAGACCGTACCACTGCACTTCAGCAGTGCAACAGACCGAAACTCCATCTCAAAAAAGAAAAAAAAAAAAAAAAAAAAAACCAGCAAAAACCCAGTAGTGGGATTGCTGGATATGTTTTTAAGAAACTGCCATACTGTTCTTCATAGTGACTGTACCAACCAGATGGGAGAGATAAATTCTAGTGCTTTAGAACACTGTAAGATGACTGTAGTTAACAATTATATATATTTTCAAATAGCTAGAAGAGAGGATAGTGAATTTCTCAATACACAGAAATGGCAAACATTTGAGATGATGGATATGCTAATTCATCTGATCTGATCACTACACATGACATGTATCAAAATATCATGATGGAACCCCCCAAAATGTACAAATATTTTAAAAATATCAAAAATTTAAAATAAATTTAAAAAATCTATATGAATGAAAAGCTATATCAGAAGGGATTAGGAAAGAAACTAAGCTTTACTGAAGGTGTCTATGTGCCAGGCAGAATGCTTGGCATTTTGTACATATCATCTCATTTGACCCTCATAACAACACTCTAAGGTTGGTGGCACCATTGAGATTATAAAGATGAAGAGAAGGAGGCTCAGAGAAATAAAATAACTTGCTCCACTTTACCCAGCGGTGGATCCAGCATTCTCATTTGGGACTGGATGACTTTCAGGTCAAGCTGTTTCCTCTACATCCATGGTTCTCTGAGGTTGAAGATGCATTATATCTCCTCCTCTCACATTCTTTGCCAATTATTCATTATCCAATAGAGGGTTTACTTTTTTTTTAATTTAATTTTTTATTTTTTTGACGTGAGATGCTTATCTTTAACTCTCTGGAAATCTGGAATCAGCTAACCCAAACTTTCAAGTAATTAAAATGACCTTTCTATATTCCAACTTTAGTTGAAAGAGATAAAGAGAGATAAACCAATTAGCTTAAGAGTTTAGACAAAGCATTAACTTCAAGAATATATATTTATTTCAGTATACTTTTTCAGCTTTATCTTCTATAAGCTTGTGTAACCCATGACCCATGGGGCACATGTCACCCAGGATGGCTTTGAAAGTGGCCCAACACAGGCCGGGCGGGGTGGCTCAAGCCTGTAATCCCAGCACTTTGGGAGGCCGAGACGGGCGGATCACGAGGTCAGCAGATCGAGACCATCCTGGCTAACACGGTGAAACCCCGTCTCTACTAAAAAATACAAAAAACTAGTCGGGCGAGGTGGCGGGTGCCTGTAGTCCCAGCTACTCGGGAGGCTGAGGCTGGAGAATGGCGTAAACCCAGGAGGCGGAGCTTGCAGTGAGCTGAGATCCGGCCACTGCAGTCCAGCCTGGGCGACAGAGCGAGACTCCGTCTCACAAAAAAAAAAAAAAAAAAAAAGAAAGAAAGTGGCCCAATACAAATTTGTAAACTTTCTTATAGCATTATGAGATTTTGTTTTGTAATTAAAATAATCTCATCAGCTATTGTTAGTGTTAGTGTGTTTTATGTGTGGCCTTAGACAGTTCTTCTTCCACTGTGGCCCAGGGAAGCCAAAAGATTGGACACCTCTGATCTATACCTTCTACTCTGTTGAACTATGACTGTTGAAATTTAAAATGATAACCCAAGAGGTGTGACAAGGACCTAAATCATTAAAGAGGACCAAGGAAGAGAACGGAAGAAAGAATACTGACTGGAAAGTCCCAAGAACATGGACTTGAATTTGTATGAAGCCACATAGATTGTTGCTCCAGGCAAATTGATCACTCTAACTCCAGTTCCATCAGCTGGAAGGTAGTCATGTAGTATCTCAAAAGACAGTTGTGAAAAGTCAGTGAGATAATTTGTGTATAAATCATCTAGAATAAGAAATGTTATTGTACCTGCTCAATACATCTTAGTTTCCTTCATAAAGCAGAAAATAATTTTCAACCACAAGTAAAACAAAGTGGATGTTGGTCATTTAGAGTTTTCCTTTATTATCACTAGGGTAGCCTCTGTGAAGTGAGTCAAGAGGGTTGGGAATACTGAGGCCACTTTGCCTATAGAAAAGGCAGAAGTGCACTCCCAATATGGAATTCATTTCTTGGCAAGCAGTTCTCTTTTCAGCTTTATCTTCTATAAGCTATACTATTCTTGCTTCCATCAGTGAAGGTTCTCACCATTATATGTCATATACTGAACAACAACAATAAAACACACAAGATTAATGACCAACAGTAGAATTCACCAGTTTATTGCTTTAATTCAACAGCATAATTTTCTTTGAACAGATTTAGCCAAGGGAAGCAGATGGTATAGTACTAGGCTTAAATCTCTATGCTGACTGTATTTCCCTACAATCTATTGTTTTATGGCTCTACGCTATACCCAGATAGCACAATCACCTTTAGAGACACTTTTCTCCTTATTTCATCAGGGGCTATGAATCCAGATAGATCACGTGCACACTAATGACCTCTACCTGTTGAAGACCACGAGAACAAGAAATGCTTTGAGAAAGATATTTGATTATATTTACAAATGAACCTTGAGAGAGGTAACATTGAGGTTAAGACCACTATCTGGCTTTTAGTTAAGCAGACCTTGGTCTTGGATCTACCATTTATAATCTTACGATATTGGGAAGGTGATTTAATTTCTCTGAGCTTCCTTCCTTCCTTCCTTCCTTCCTTCCTTCCTTCCTTCCTTCCTTCCTTCCTTCTTTCTTTCTTTTCTTTTCTTTTCTTTTCTTTTCTTTTCTTTTCTTTTCTTTTCTTTTCTTTTCTTTCTTTTCTTTTCTTTCTTCCCTCCCTCCTTCCCTCCCTCCCTCTCTCTCTCTTTCTTTTTTTTTGTTTTCTGAGAGAGAGTCTTACTCTGTTGCCCAGGCTGGAATGCAGTGGCGCAGTCTCTGCTCACTGCAAGCTCCGCCTCCCGGGTTCACGCCATTCTCCTGCCTCAGCCTCCCCAGTAGCTGGGACTACAGGCACCCGCCACCACGCCCAGGTAATTTTTTTGTATTTTTGGTAGAGACGGGGTTTCACCGTGTTAGCCAGGATGGTCTTGATCTCCTGACCTCGTGATCCGCCTGCCTCGGCCTCCCAAAGTGCTGGGATTACAGACG
>NW_016827192.1:905984-1018856 GCF_001698545.2 Rhinopithecus bieti | reverse complement strand
AAAAAAAAAAAAAAAAAAAGAAAGAAAGTGGCCCAATACAAATTTGTAAACTTTCTTATAGCATTATGAGATTTTTGTTTTGTAATTAAAAATAATCTCATCAGCTATTGTTAGTGTTAGTGTGTTTTATGTGTGGCCTTAGACAGTTCTTCTTCCACTGTGGCCCAGGGAAGCCAAAAGATTGGACACCTCTGATCTATACCTTCTACTCTGTTGAACTATGACTGTTGAAATTTAAAATGATAACCCAAGAGGTGTGACAAGGACCTAAATCATTAAAGAGGACCAAGGAAGAGAACGGAAGAAAGAATACTGACTGGAAAGTCCCAAGAACATGGACTTGAATTTGTATGAAGCCACATAGATTGTTGCTCCAGGCAAATTGATCACTCTAACTCCAGTTCCATCAGCTGGAAGGTAGTCATGTAGTATCTCAAAAGACAGTTGTGAAAAGTCAGTGAGATAATTTGTGTATAAATCATCTAGAATAAGAAATGTTATTGTACCTGCTCAATACATCTTAGTTTCCTTCATAAAGCAGAAAAATAATTTTCAACCACAAGTAAAACAAAGTGGATGTTGGTCATTTAGAGTTTTTCCTTTATTATCACTAGGGTAGCCTCTGTGAAGTGAGTCAAGAGGGTTGGGAATACTGAGGCCACTTTGCCTATAGAAAAGGCAGAAGTGCACTCCCAATATGGAATTCATTTCTTGGCAAGCAGTTCTCTTTTTCAGCTTTATCTTCTATAAGCTATACTATTCTTGCTTCCATCAGTGAAGGTTCTCACCATTATATGTCATATACTGAACAACAACAATAAAAACACACAAGATTAATGACCAACAGTAGAATTCACCAGTTTATTGCTTTAATTCAACAGCATAATTTTCTTTGAACAGATTTAGCCAAGGGAAGCAGATGGTATAGTACTAGGCTTAAATCTCTATGCTGACTGTATTTCCCTACAATCTATTGTTTTATGGCTCTACGCTATACCCAGATAGCACAATCACCTTTAGAGACACTTTTCTCCTTATTTCATCAGGGGCTATGAATCCAGATAGATCACGTGCACACTAATGACCTCTACCTGTTGAAGACCACGAGAACAAGAAATGCTTTGAGAAAGATATTTGATTATATTTACAAATGAACCTTGAGAGAGGTAACATTGAGGTTAAGACCACTATCTGGCTTTTTAGTTAAGCAGACCTTGGTCTTGGATCTACCATTTATAATCTTACGATATTGGGAAGGTGATTTAATTTCTCTGAGCTTCCTTCCTTCCTTCCTTCCTTCCTTCCTTCCTTCCTTCCTTCCTTCCTTCCTTCTTTCTTTTCTTTTCTTTTCTTTTCTTTTCTTTTCTTTTCTTTTCTTTTCTTTTCTTTCTTTTCTTTTCTTTCTTCCCTCCCTCCTTCCCTCCCTCCCTCTCTCTCTCTTTCTTTTTTTTTGTTTTCTGAGAGAGAGTCTTACTCTGTTGCCCAGGCTGGAATGCAGTGGCGCAGTCTCTGCTCACTGCAAGCTCCGCCTCCCGGGTTCACGCCATTCTCCTGCCTCAGCCTCCCCAGTAGCTGGGACTACAGGCACCCGCCACCACGCCCAGGTAATTTTTTTGTATTTTGGTAGAGACGGGGTTTCACCGTGTTAGCCAGGATGGTCTTGATCTCCTGACCTCGTGATCCGCCTGCCTCGGCCTCCCAAAGTGCTGGGATTACAGACGTGAGCCACTGCGCTTGGCCTTTTTTAAAAAATTAATTAATTAATTAATTAAGTTTTTGGAGACCGAGTCTCAATCTGTTGTTGTCCAGGCTGAAGTGCAGTGGCATAATCTTGGCTCACTGCAACCTCCGCCTCCTGGGTTCAAGAGATTCTTGTGCCTCAACCTCCCAAGTAGCTGGGACTATAGGTATAAGCCACCACACCTGCCTAATTTTTTGTAGTTTTAGTAGAGACGGGGTTTCGCCATGTTGGCTAGGCTGGTCTTAATCTCCTGATCTCAGGTGATCCACCTGCCTCGGCCTCCCAAAGTGCTGGGATAACAGGCGTGAGCCACCGAGCCCAGCCTATATTTCTTATTAGTAAAATGCATGGTTTATGTTATGAGCACTTAACAAATATAAGTCATTAAATACAATTAGCTTTCTGTTTATCCTTCTGTTGACTTCACTAAGCTACCTTATGACCTCTGGAAACTGATGTGTAGTTTATCCCCAGTGATTCTAAAAATAGTTTACAACCGCAGTGATTTCTCCTTGAATTGACCAGATGGACACAGCTATTTGGGGCTTCTCAGTTGAAGACAACACAATCCTGTGATATCACCCCTGGCTCCTGCTATTTATTTTCCTATCTCTTTTGCTTATTCCCCTCTCCTATGGAGGGGGTGTCACTAGGCTAACGTCAAATGGCAGGTGTGGGGCTTTCATCAGGAGCCCTGAGCACAGAGACCATTTTATCTATTTGCAATGATTTGTTTCTTACTGCAGACACTACTCTTTAGCATTATTGATCTCCTCTGCCTTTGACCCTGGTTTGCAGCAGGAGCAGTCAAGGGGGTGGGGGCGCTGGAGACTGTCTGGTATTATACTGAATTTAATTCTTCTTTACGTTTGCATATGCCTTCCTGTTTTACATTAAAATGCTTCATACTGTTGCAGTGGAGTTGAGGGTCTGCATCCTTTGTGTCATGCTTCTCAATATAGTAACGACTTCTCCCAGGGTCAGAATCTCTTCCCTGCATGGCTCCTGCTGTCCCAGTTAGGGAAGGGGCTCTCAAAGCTTGGGTTTCTTCTCCAAGAAGTTGGGTCAACACGGTTTCTGAAGGAAGCAAGAAGGGGGCTGGAGAAGAAATTGCTTAATCAGCACATGTAAACAGAAATGACACAATGAGATGGGGAGAAAAGGGGGACTCTAGGCTAAAAGTGGAGATGTCATGTTTCTTCCCCTGCCACCCGCCAAGAGTTGAAGGTTTTCCTGAATTACTTTCTAGGGCTTCAGTGAGAAAAGAAATCTGAAAATAAGATTTTTTTTTTTCTTATTTTATTTTACTCATTCAAAGAACAGTTAGGAATATTAGTCACTCCAAATCACCCTTCCTTGCCAGACTATGCTACTCTAGCTGACCACATGCTTATTCTGGATCCCGCATGATAATCCAAGTCACCTGTCTTTTTTGTTGTCTCAAGACAAGTGTCAGTGCCTAGAGGCTGACACTTTGAAGCCTAGGGTCACTTGGAGAGGAGAGTAACATCTCTGGGGGAAGGTAGGATAGCACTGCTTGAATTGTTTAATTTTCTGTAAGGTCATGATGATCATTTGAATGAGTAGCAAATATGTGGCAGAAAAAGGCTTCTGGTCCACAGAGAAGGGATCAATAAAGACCCTGTCTGTGTGGTAAAGTAAATCAGAGAGTTGGGGTAATTATTTTAAAAATTTGCTCCCAAACCCCTCATGAATAGATACATAAGTGGATATGAGAGAGAATCATGCATCATACACAGTCATGCTTTACTTAACAATGAAGATATATTCTGAGAACCGCATCATAAAGTGAATTCATTGTTGTGTGATCATCATAGAGTGTGCTTACACAAATCTAGATGGTATTGCCTACTACACACCTGAGCTATTCGGTAAGGCCTATTGTTCCTAGGCCACAAACCTGTACAGCATGTTACTGTACTGAGCACTGTAAACAATTGCAAAGCAAGTATTTGTGCATCTAAACATATCTAAATATGGAAAAGGTGATGTGTTATGCCACCACGTTACGATGGCTATGACGTCACTAGGAGACAGGAATTTATCAGCTCCATTAAAACCTTATGGGACCACCATTGTATTTGTGGTATGTTGTTGACTGAAATGTTGTTATGCAGTGGATGATTGTGTGTGTGTGTGTGTGTGTCTGTGTGTGTATTTTTTCCCCTCAGGCAGGTGGGGATAGGGTGGTTAGAATGATAATCTTTATTCTAAAATTAATTTCATTACAGAACTAGCAATATTGTCAAAATTGTTAACCAATCGGTGTCTTAAATTATAATAAATAGAAGGTGAAAGACAAATAGTTGACTATCACACCATAGCCCTTAGTCTAGTTTTCTGTATGATACAATCATTTTATTTTTTTTGCTGGCATGGCTAGCACCGAGCATCTTAGTATATCACATACACTCTATTGCTTTAACTTGTTGCTATGGCAACCTCAGCATTCTCCCACAGTAAAAAAAAAAATTTAAATTTGTATCTATGAATTTGAAAAAAAGACTATAAGATTAAATAAAACCCTAGTCACATTAGCCTGTTTCATATAGCATTCTGGGAAGATTCCATAATAGCAATTATTGCATATAATTTCATGAGCTGCAATCCATAAATAATTTTTCTTGGGAAAGTATGAAATATTCAGGCTCTTCCATGGGCAAATGGGCAAGTGCCTTATTCAGTTATTCACCATCTCTTGAAAACCTATATATGCCACTGTATTAGATTCATGTATTAAATAGAGTATACTTCAGTTAAAAAAAAAAAAAGACCAAAAGTATATAAATATTTTTAAAGATAGAAGTCTATTTTCTCCTCTTGTAATTGTCCAATACATGGTTTCTGGTCAGTAGTAGCTAATACAGTGATTCAGGAGTCCAAGTTCTTTCCATCACAGGGCTCGGCCCCCTCCTAACTGTTTATCAACCTGTGCATCCACTTACCTGACAGCAGGCCAAAGATCATGGCGTGTTATAAAAATATGGCTGGGTACGGTGGCTCATGCCTGTAATCCCAGCACTTTGGGAGACTGTGGTGGGGTGGATCACCTGAGGTTGGGAGTTCGAGACCAGCCTGGCCAACATGGTGAAACCCCGTCTCTACTAAATATACAAAAAATTGGCCGGGTGTGGTGGCAAGTGCCCAGCTACTTGGGAGACTGAGGCAGGAGAATCACTTGAACCCAGGAGGCAGAGGTTGCAGTGAGCCAAGATCATGCCACTGCACTCCAGCCTGGGCGACAGAGCGAGACTCCGTCTCAAAAGAAAAAAAAAAAAATTATTCCCAGCACTTTGGGAGGCTGAGGCGGGGGGATCACGAGGTCAGGAGATCGAGACCATTCTGGCTAACACAGTGAAACCTTGTCTCTACTAAAATACAAAAAAATTACCCAGGTGTGGTGGNAGTTCGAGACCAGCCTGGCCAACATGGTGAAACCCCGTCTCTACTAAATATACAAAAAATTGGCCGGGTGTGGTGGCAAGTGCCCAGCTACTTGGGAGACTGAGGCAGGAGAATCACTTGAACCCAGGAGGCAGAGGTTGCAGTGAGCCAAGATCATGCCACTGCACTCCAGCCTGGGCGACAGAGCGAGACTCCGTCTCAAAAGAAAAAAAAAAAAATTATTCCCAGCACTTTGGGAGGCTGAGGCGGGGGGATCACGAGGTCAGGAGATCGAGACCATTCTGGCTAACACAGTGAAACCTTGTCTCTACTAAAAATACAAAAAAATTACCCAGGTGTGGTGGCGGGCGCCTGTAGTCCCAGTTACTCAGGAGGCTGAGGCAGGAGAATGATGTGAACCTGGGAGGTGGAGCTTGCAGTGAGCTGAGATTGCACCACTGCACTCCAGCCTGGGTGACAGACCGAGACTCCATCTTTTAAAAAAAAATTATATAATCATAAATATATATAAATATAAATATAACACATCATATGCAATATATGTGTATTACATATGTATATAATATATATCATACACATATATTATATATATGATGTGTTGTATTTATATATATATGATGTGTTATAAAAGCCTCCAAGTGAAATACATCACCTCTGTTCATTTTTCGTTGGCTGATTATTATCCCATGGCCACATCTGGATGGAAATGGAGCTGAAGAATGTAGTCCCTGGCTTGGTAGCAGCTTCCCAGCAGCAACTCAGTGCTAGGGGAGAATTCTGAATTTAATAGGTAGCTGGCTAGCTCTGTCGCCATGCAGGTAGGTAGAAAGATGAGTAAGACATGCTTGTAACACATGAAGGGTTCACAGTTTTGGAGGGAGAAAGTCATGTAAACATGTACGTGCTATAGTAAAAGGATGAGCTGAGTGCCCTGGGGAGCAGCTACCTCTACTTGGCAGGGTTGGGACTGCTGGTGGCACTGCCTTTAAAGGCAGCTGTACCTTGAACTGATAAGGAGAACTATCGTAGAGTAATTTTAAAATAATGGACTGGCTTAAAAGCATGTGTATAGGAGTGGGAGACTAGAGGAGGTGGAAATGAAGAGGAATAATTAGATAATGTAGTTGTCCCTGCTGGTTCTTAAGTGATAAGCCTGTATTTCTCCCTCACTCTTCACTTGCCTTATCACGAGTGGGTGACCTTGATGAGACTTTTTCAACACTGTATCTTTGGTTCCTTTTAATCTCCTGTCAGTTGCTATCACTGTCAGCATGACCTACCTCCAGTGAAAAATTCAGCTTTCCTTTCAGCCTTACCAGGAATGCTAAATTATGAGGAAATGTCAGGATGGGAGGATGCTGTAAACACTAAGGACACATTACTGGAGGAGGGGGTCATGGAAGGACAACGAGTTCTCATCCCTCAACACTACAAGGACTAAGAAGGTCTGTATTTTTGCCTTCTGGATCTTTACAGTCTGAGTTGATATACTTTGTCAATTGAACACTGTCTCCAGTGCTGACTGTTGTTACATTCTAACCCAGTGAATTGTGAATCGAAATTTCCATGCCTGGAGTAGGAATAACCAATTACCAGTTCACCAAAACACACCAAGACCCAGGATATAATCTTTTTTGGCGGGTGGGGCAATTGGTGGATTTGTAGTTCTAATGTTCTTTGAGGTCCACTCATGAAACAAATATTCAAGTGAAATGGTAGCCATAAAATATGCTTTGAAATGTTACAATTACTACAATACAAATGAAAGAAGGTACAGAGTAATTATTATCAATATCTCAAATGGAGAATTTTGGTAGTGATATTTGCAGTGGGTCAAGAGTGTTGCACTTCAACAAATCCCTCTTACCTAAGGAAAAACCAGTTAGACTTGTGTTAAGCATTTTCAGGGATTCTATGGGACACTGTCAATCATAGTGAGCATGGTAAAAAATTGATATTGATAAAAGAAAAAGACATTACCCTCAAGTATTTGGGAGTTTAGTTTGGGAGACAGAACCAAGAAACATAAAGTAATTGACAAAGCATGGATGTAAATGCAGAGTCCACAAGCAGAAGAAATTGAGGCAGTTAGATTATTAGATTAAAAAACCTTTATCTATGAGTTATGGTATATACTTATGCATTTTGCCATAGAAGAGATTAGTTTTTTCTCTCTTTGAATGCTTTTTAAGAAAAACGAAGAGAATTTCATACTTTTCCTTGCTTTTCAGATCTTGGCTTTTAAATTCTGGTTGTGGCTTTGCTTCTCTTGGACTCTAAAACAGCTCATTAGTCACTTGAGAGCCTTGAGCCGTAGTTTCTATAAATCTATAAATGGACAGTTGAAGTGATGACTTACATCCTACTTTTTTCTACAAGTGTTAGATTCTAAGTGTATGCAGTGTGTGTGCTTTTCATTATGGTTGCCTTCTATATCCTGCATTTGATTGATTGCATGATGGAGGCTTTAATCATGATATAGCCCCTCTTCTCTCCCCGCTTCTTCTAAGCTGCTCATCTTCCTTTCACCCCACTCTTTCTTATCTAGACTTTAATCTTTCCAAATTCAGTACTTGAATTATGTTTTTAAGGAATTGAGATACTGAGGAGAGAGATTTGAAGACCTAGACCTCAAAAAAGGCAATATCTTTCTAACTCTTCTAATTTGTGTCTGTTACATTGATGACATACTGGTTTATTCTTTTGAATGAGGTTTCTTTTATTTATGTTTCTATTGTTGATGGAATAATGACCCACAATTTCTAAAGTATGTTGGGCTCCAAAATTACTTACCTTGACTTTACCCAAAAAAGGTCACAAGCTAAGATACCACTAAAGACAGACATTTCTGAGTGAAGAACTAGGGCCAAAGAAAGTTAATCAAGGCACATAGAGTCGGGTCCTCTGGGCCCAAGCAGCATAGAGGATCCCTGGAGATGTTTTGATCAGCGAGGGTAGGACTGACTATTGTTTTGGCAATTTCTCCCATGTAATGAACAAGTAGCCTTTCCGGCAGGGATGGAGCGTTCCAATGAAGGCTGCAGCACAGAACAGTCTTGCCATTTTCACACAAGGTCATTCAATCATACTTCACAGTTATAAGTGATCTAACTTTCCAGCAATTGAAAGACTTGTATATATGGAATCTTTGAGTAAAGTCCATTCAGGCTCTGTGCGGACCCTTAAGTTATATCAATAATAAGAAATGTTGTCATTTTATTTCTCTTCCAACTAATTATAAGTTTCAAAAGAACTCTGCGTGGCTAACATTAATATCAACCAGCTAATGTAGGTACTAACCAGAGTTGTAATTATAGCTGTAGCAAACTTTCTACATTTAATGTTGATGTATAACTGCAGGCTCTGGTGGTAAGAAAGCAGCCTGCAGTTTCAGAAAATAAGAGCTCCTTTAGGATAATGTATGTAGCTCTTTAAGGTCCTCCTCAAATCTGAACTGCCCTACTCTGGAGGTGTTTATATATTGAATATGTATTGACAATCAGTATGGGAAAGAATTGAGACCACGAACTGACACTCTTTTCTAGTAATAAAGATTGTTATCTTTTTTTTTTTTTTTTTTTTTTTTTTTTTTTGAGACAGAGTCTCACTCTGTCTCCCAGGCTGGAGTGCAGTGGTGCAATCTCAGCTCACTGCAACCTCTGCCTTTCTGGTTCAAGTGATTCTTCTGCCTCAGCCTCTCAAGTAGGTGGGACTACAGGTGCCCACCATACCTGGCTAATTTTTGTATTTTTAGTAGAGACAGGGTTTCACAATATTGGCCAGGCTGGTCTCGAACTCCCAACCTTGTGATCCACCCGCCTTGACCTCCCAAAGTGCTAGGATTACAGGTGCAAGCCACCATACCTGGCCTATCCTTCTTTTTTCGTTTTATATTTTTTTCTTCTCTTGTAGTCCCAATTCTTTCTTTTTCTTCTACTACTCTTTCCAACTGCAGTCTGTTCTCCCGTATATAGTCACCTTTTGATTAACTATGACAATTAAAAATCCCAGGCTATCTTTACCGATCGTTATCACACTTATTGCTAAACCTAGAGTATGTGTATTGGGGGCAAACTAATTAAAATTTATCTTCAGCAAAATACAATTTTAGAGGCAGGTGTCTATGCACACGTGTGCACACGTGTGTGTGTTTGTGTGTCTGTATTTGTGTGTGTAGAGGGGAATTATGAATCAAACAATGTTTTAGAATTATCATTTTTCTTATTTTATTCACAGCAATGCTACTGTAAATTAGAACAGGCAATCTAGAATAGATTATGCCTTAGGTTTCCACAGTCTTAGAAATATGTATAAAATGTCTTACTCATTTATTTGTTGTTTTTTTAAAGATCCAGAATATATGCATCTATTAACACATCTTAGTGTTCAGCATCTTACTCTTTTTGTGGCTCTTCTGGGATAGATTGTATCACATCTTGTGCAAATGGGCTAGTGGTTGCTTTCAAGGCTTACCCAGGTAGCTATTTATCTTGCTAACACTTGGTAAATGGCAGTGATAAATGATCATGTACTTCCCAGGAACACAAGTGTATTTCCAAAGGTCAAGCACATTTGAGTGATCTGTTGATGATCTGTAAGAGTGGAAACTAGGAGCCAAGACAAAACAGAACAATAGAAAAAGCTGAAATTTCCACAGAGAACACAGTGGCCCTGAACTGGGAGGTGCTGAGCAGGAGGACTCTGGTGCTTTCTAACCACTATTCCCTCACAACAGTTCATGAACTTGGTGAACACATAATCTTGGAATCTTGTGGTGCCAAGGCCTTTGAGAGGGCCCTGGATCCTCTGTAACTGCTTGTATTAGAGTGAAATGTCATTGTCTTTCATTGTCTTTCATTGTCTCTGAGACATGTCTTAGTCATTCTTCCTCCTCAAGGGCCTTTTCTGTAATTATCTGCTTTGCCACTTAAAAAGCCCTTTACAGGCATTCATGCTGAAACTCACAGCTCCATGAATTGTTGTCTCCATTTTTCAGAGCCTGGGTTATTAGATGCAGCGAGGTTAGGGTAATTGCCCAAGAGCAGACTGTTTTGCTCTGAAATGAAACTAGACATTTAGGATGCCAGTTCTAAAGTGTTATTCCTTAATCTTTCTGGATCTGAATTGCAATTCTTTTATGTATGGCTTATGGAGTAATTTATTTATGCATTCAACACACATTTCCTGAATATCATTTTGTACCAGATTAGAGATGGAGAAATTAAGATGAGTAAAATATGGTCTCCACCCTCAAGGATTTCAGGCAAGAGGAAAAGAGAGACAGAAATGAAAAGAATTACAATATGATATGACTAATAAGGTAATAGAAAAGCAAACAAGTGCAGGGAACAGAGCTCCCAACTCTGTCTGAGAACTTGGGAGGTTACAGGAGATGGTGTTTGATCTGAGTCCTGGAGGATTATTGGGGTTTGCCAAGCAGACAGAAATGGGGAATGGCATTTTCCACAGTGGCTCATCTAGGCATTCTCCAGCAACATCCTCACTTCCTTTCCTAAAACCCTCAACAGATCAACTCTCCTTGCTGAGAAGGTTGGGACCATCTGACATGAGTTGCCTCAGCTTCCCTCCATATCAGAATTCTCTGTATCTTCATCTGTATTCTCCTTCTTCTACTTGAATCAGAGAATATAGTGTCTTCCTTCTTGTTGAGACTAGAGCTCCCAGCTGGAACCACTGTATGCAAGCTCTCCATGTTCTCTCCTCTTTCATAAATTGTCCCCAACTCTCTCTTGCATCTTTACTTTTTCTCTACTGATAAGTTCCATTCTGGTAACAAACAAGATACTCCTTGTCTGGGAGGAGGAAAAAATTGCTTTGAGTGATGCACAATCCCACCCTCCTTCCACCTTCAAGTCAGACCTGGCCACCCTGGCCTTGCCATCCCTCCCAGAGTGGTCTGCACATATGTCCCTAAGATGACATAGCACACGGGTCTTCTCCTACTACAGGTCAGGGACTGAGTAAGCTCTTCTTACATTCTTTGCACCTATGACACATAAAAGGTTTTTAATAAATACTACTCCAATGAATAAATAAACGCTCTCTGGGTCTCCTTAAGAATTTGCAGATGGCAGTAGCACTTGATTACTTGGGGGGTCTTCAGATAGGAGTGGGGAAAGATTGAGTTCCTCTGTGAATGTGTTTTTTGAATATGAATGGGATGAGCATGTGGTTAGGTGTTATTTAGTTGGCTAATCAGAATGCACCTGTCATCTGGACATACTCTCTCTCCCTGTCTAATTCTCAGACATTGTCTACATCTATACCTCCACCCAGCTAAGGCAGCAATGATACCAGTGTCTCCAGACCTTTTGGTCATACTCTTGTTTGGGTAACCTCTAGAAATGAGCTGCCACTCCCACCCCTAAGTGCCGTTTCCTTACTGCCTTTCCTTTTGCCATTTTTACCAGCAAATTCTGTAAGTGTGATTATGTCCATGGAACTTTTGGATCACCATCTCTTTGAGCCAGCTCCAGTCATCCTCATTGTATTTCATGTGCATGCTTTGATAAAGCTCTTTCACTTATTGAAGTATCTCACATGCTTTACTTCAATTGGCCAAAGCAAGAGAGGTAGTCTAATAATCATGTCAGCAATGTAAAATTGATGGATAATATTGCTGAGTGTCTGGTACCAGAATCGATACTTTATACATTATTCCATTTCATTCCTAAGCAATGGCTAATAGTGCAGGTGCCAGAGTTTGGACTGACTAGATTTCAATTCTGGCCTCACTTACCAGCTGTGTGATTCTGGGTAACTTGAACTCTCTATGCTTGTTTTCTGATAAGAAAGTGGGGGCATTGTACCGGTATCTGTTCCGAAGAGTTATTGTGAGTAGGAAATAAGATAATGCATGCCAAGTACCGTGCACAGTGCCTGACACAGAGTATGCAGTAACCTTATTATTATTATTAATCTTCACAATAAGCCTGTTACTAACTGCATTTTAACAGATGAGCAAAGAGAAGCTTAAAGTCTCGATTCAAAGTTGATGTGGCTAACCACCATTTTGTACCACCTCTTGCTCACTGGCAATCTAATACATTATTATTAGACTGGATTTAAAGGCTTGGGCCAATTGGTCTTTAAAAGTAGTGAACTCTTCTGGCATATTATTTGATCGTTTCTGAGTTCTCATTTTCCCAGGTGGTATGTGCCAGGCCCTCTGATCTTTCTCCCTCATCCCTACACCCCCTACCAGACCATAGAAATAAACTTCTCCGTTTGCAAGTGCAGAGCAGTTCTCTGCTATGGTTGAGTGGTCACATCCCAGCCGCTGACCTTCCCACCAGCTGTCATACCCTCTACCTGCTGCCAAGTGGCCCTGGAAGATCATCCAAGTGATTTCCTGCCCCTGAAAACATCAAAGCCATCCTCTCCTCCGCCTCATTCTTCCCACTGAATGTGCCACTGGTTGGTATAAATGGAGACAAGTGCTGAGTAGTCTCGACCACTCAGGAAGAATTCAGGTCCATGGGTTGGGGGGGGAGCCTCTGTGGCTAGGACAGGGAGGTGAAGTCCCCTGTAACATCCAGGGGTGTGGCCAGACACTCAGGCCCTGAAAGCACCCATGAGAAGACCAGTAGGTTAGGCGTGTAATCATGTACCTGGCACCCTGCATTGGTCTCAGAGAGAGGCCAGTTGCCGTGAGTTATTATTTCCATATCGTATAATAATCAGGCAACTGTTTTGAGATCATGTCAAAGATAACAAAGCATCAGAAGCCTCTTCTGTTGCTGAAGAACCAATCAACCTAAACTAATACTTTAATGACCACTTTTCCCAAAGAGAAAACAAATTCAGGCAAAAAAAATGAAGCAGGGAGCTGAGAAGAAACTTGTCTGGTCAATGAAAAGAAAAAAGAGACGTCTGGAGCCATGGCAATGGAGCAGGGATTACTTTGATCTGGAAAATAGATTTCTTTCTTTTTTTTTTTTTTCCTCTAGTGCTTTTCTCAGGCAGCCAAGAGATGCTATTAAGCTTGATGAGGGAGGCCCTTTCAGAATGAAGGGGCACCTCAGAGGAGAATTGAATGACTGCTTTCAGGGACAGCTACTTTAATAGTCTCATGTTTGAAAAATATGCAATTAAAGGAAATACTATTACAAATAGCCTCTATTTGTTGCTTTAAAAATACTATCGATTAACTGAAAAATAAGAGAGGTGTGCAAGATTATTATGTTAAGTGTAAACTACAGATTGAAGGAGGGAAACACACACACACACACACGCACACACCCACACACGACCTACATACAAACACCCAAAGAGGTGGAGGAGAAAGCACATCATATGAATCTTAAGCTCTCTCTTCCTCTACACATAAAAATGACTTTCAGGGGAAGTCTTGCCCACCAGAGTTTTCAGTCACTTTCTTCATGTCATTGCTGTTAATAAAAATAAAAGTGTTATTGGTTTAGGATTCCATTTCGTGTAAGCTTAATCTGCAGCAGTTGGGGGCCTTCATGCGTGAGAATGATGCTTTTTAATGAATGTTCTTTGGGCATTTTAAATGAAACAATAGAGATTCTGGGCAGTTTGATCTTGCATTTTCCACTGATATTTGCCTTCACCTCTCAGCCCCCTGCCAAGTCCCTTTCCATGCCATCTCCTGCCTGCTCATGACATCCCTGCTCCTTTCAGATCTTGCCCTGTGTTAATTGGGAGATATTCAGCAGACAAGTGGATGCGTGTCTTTAGTGCAGGATAAAAGAAGACTTTGTCCTTCCCAAAATAGACAGAAGCATCTCTGGCTATTCTTTTAAGAGATTTCCAAAATCTTTGTCCAGGTAACGTGCCTCATTGTCATGGCAACAGCGGGATGGTTCCTGTCTCTTTCTTTTTCCTTTTTTCCTGGCCTTCACAGATCTATTTAACACTTTTATAACTGATTTATACCTGCCATTTAAAAGTGAATGTTCTATTCATCTGCATACTTGTAGAAAATAAGAAGACCGAAAGTGTAATTACTACTTTTAGGCATTTGATCTTTTTTGCTCTCCCTGGAAAAATTGACCAGAGGTTTATTTGTTAATCCCTAAACTGTATGCACATTAACCCAAGATAAGATGGAATTATACCTTTTCTTTTCTTTTATAAGCTAAAATTGGATAGGCATTTATGGTGAGCTAGGCAACTGGGCTAAGCCTTTTATCTATTTTTAATCCTCAAAACAAATTCATGTATAAGCACAATTATTGTTCCCACTTTACAGATGAGAAATGGAATCAACTGAGAAGTTGAGTAATCTGCCTAACATCTCAGCTCACAAGTGGTCAAGCCAGGAGGCCCAAGGTGACTGCAAGCCCAAGGCATGCCTGTGTCACAGGCATTTGAGGTGGTCTCCTCCAAGGAGACGACCTACTATTCTGCCACTCATGAAAAGAGAGCTGAGAATTGGGGCTAGATTTTTAGCACGAAGGGTTTACATCAGATCTAAGTAAGACTGTCTTCATGGAAAGGATAATTTGACATTAAAATGAGAGGTTAAGGGAGTTCTGGAATCTTCTTTGGAATCTGATGGTATGGAAACCTGGCAACAGAGGAACAGGCCATTCTAGTTCTCTTCTCTTCTAGAATCAGAGGATCTTTGAGGCCAGGAAAGCACAGTCTCTGGTGATCCAAGTAAAGGCCTCTCTGCAGCAGAAGCACAAACCTCCCCACAGGGACAGGTGGTCTACCACAGGGCTCAGTTGCTTTCCTACACCCTCATTGGAAAATGGCTAAATGTCCATCTCAGGTGCCCAGTGACTCACCTGGAGTTGTCAGGGCCCTGTATTAAATTCCTTTAGTTTCCCTACATATCCTGCTTGAATTCTTCTCATGACCTTTGCAAACCCTGGGCCATCTCCCTGGAACAATCTTTCTCTCTTGCTTCAGTGGGTTATCTACTTGAGAGGAAGGATAGCATACAAGTTAAAGGCGTAGTCTCTGGGAACCAACCTGCCTGGGTTTGAATTTTATTTCTACCATGTACTAGTAACCTTGGGCAAATTATTCTGCATTAGCCTGAGTTTTCTTATTGGTAGAATAGGGAGATATAATTGCATCTGCTTTGTAGAGTTATTGAGAGGATTAAATGAGGTGATACATATAAAGTTCTAAGAAGAGAGGACACATTCAATCATTTGTTGTTATTATCATTATACAATCCTTAAAATTTCAGCCTAAATACCAGGCTCATTAAATAACCTTCTCATGGTTCTATAGTCTGGGGTGGCTGTGACTACTTTGTGCCTCTGTCGTAATCTGCACTTCCCTTAACCTAACAGGATTGCTTGTTTTCTGTCTTCCCTGATAAACTGAACAGGTTACTAGAGGAAGGGACCCTGTCTTGCTCACCTGCACACAGTGTATTGTCATGTGTGATATTTGCCTCCAGACAATATCAGGAATGGGAAAGCCAGCCTGGACTTGAGTAGGACAAGGAAAAGTTTTGTTAATATCTCCAAGAAATTATTTAAGAAGTTTTCTCTTGACCTAGTCTTAGGCATTTATTAGGCAGGGGATGGGGGAGAGAGAGAGAAGGCATGTATTATGAAATGTGTGCCTTCATGAAAGACCCAAGCAACAGGAGACATCTAAGACATAATTAACCAATCAGGGCAACACAGAGAGTGATCAGTAGGAAATGGAATTTTGTTAGGAAGGCATGTGCCAGAGACAAGGCTTCTGGAGGGCCTTTGAGGATGCAAAGAACGCAGTGAATCCAAGGAGACTATTTGGGAATGGAGAGCATAAGGAAGAGGGCAGAGCTGGAGGCAACCACTGGGCTGAGGCTGAGTGATGAGTGGAGTGCGAGGCTAGACTGAATGGAGCTGGGTTCTGAATTGACAACTCCACAGGAGGTAATCAGCCCTGTGGTTAAGGGCGTGGATTCTATAATCAGATAGCCCTGGTTTGAGTGCTGACTCAGCTACATACTGGGGAAGTGGCCATGGGCAAAAATACTGAATCTGCCAAGTTTTGGTCATCTCTGCAAAATGAGAGGAAAGGAAGAGTCTCTCCCTCACAGCCTTCCTGTGAGGATTAAATTACGTGAGGCACGAAAAAGTTGAAGCCTGGCATCTAGTGAGTGCTCTGCCATTATTTGCTTTATTATCAAATTTACCTCTCTGAATTTTGATTTTCATTTTCTGACTCCGAAGGTTGATGAGAGACATTTTATTTCCATGTCAACTAAGGAAGAGTTGTGCCTGTTTCCTCTTGTTAAAAAAAATCCCAATTATATAACTGATTGATCAAGCATTTAACTACATGAATTGTGGCATTACAATTTGCAAAAGGATTATGCCTTTCGGTAATCTGACAGTCTGGTGAGGTAGGCTGGGGATGTGTGATTATTCCCATTTTGCAGCTGAGGCGACTGAGCAATGGAAGTTTAGAGAATTTTTCCAGAGTTAAGCAGTTAGTGAATGGAGCACCATTAACATGCTCAGGATTTCTGACACCAGGGTAATCCTCTCCTCTACCCCCATCACACAGGTGCGTTTCTTTCTGATGACACCAAAGTCCTCTTTCCTGATCTCTGCCAAACCGTTCTGGAATTTGTATCTCATCATAATTTGAAAATTTGCTAAAGTGAGTATGTAAAAAGACATTTCAAGGCCAGTGATTTTGCATTCATTTTCCTTAAAGGTGGGTAACTGGAAGAAAATTACTAGAAAAAAAAGTCAATTTACCAGATAATCTGCCTCGAAAACATCACAGATCTGTTGTACTAGGTAGACAGAGCTGAAGCACAAGACAGCCCTTGTTCTTGCTTCCTCTGCACAGACCACAGATATTACATATGCCAGGAATACTATGGTTCACTGTAGAGATTTTTTGTTATTTTGAGTTCACAGAGCTTATGCTATTACAAATTGGATTTTTAGTTTTGAGTATTTGACTCCATTACATGATTCTGGCAGAAGACCTTGTCACCCTTGCCTACTTAAGCAGAACATCTTCCAGCAACCGGAAGGGAATCTTTTCAGGAGTGAGGTAAGAAGCTGCTGGTACTGTAAATCCCTTCCCTGGTACTACAAGAGCAATTGAACGCTGCTTCCAACCTAGAAACTCAGTAGATCCTGTGTTTGAAATTACTTCTTTTGAGCCTGCTGGACAGTTTTTTTTAAGCCTCATTTCTGGAATTCATGTGATAATAGACTACTTTCATTTTATGTTGAAGCAAATACAGTAAAAGATCTGAAGTCCAAGCATGCACAACTTCTGATGGTCTCTGCAACACAAATGCATTTAACCATTATACTTGTCATGGCTCTTGCTTTATCTGGGATCAAGACATTTGATAATTCATTACACTGATGAGATTATTGAAGGCACTTTAAAAAATCCAACAATCATCAGTCATAGTTCAGAGACAAATTTCACAAATGAAATCCACAGTCTAAAGGAGATATTGCCACTTATATTGTATAACCATGCCATCTGTCTCAAGCCACAGCTTTGAGAATTTCTATTTCATTTTGTTGTGGGGTAAAAGGGTGGGTTTATTTTCTATTTCTTGTGTATCTCTTCAGAAAACATAGTGCGAGGTAACAGAATGATAGAATGTTAGAATGGGAAAGGACCACACATAATAAATAGCCCTGAGGCCCTGATGATTTCCTACTAAAGAATGTATACACACAGAATCACTATTCAGCTTGGCAGGGAACCTGTGCTCTTATTGAAGGATTTAGGAAATTCCATACACACTGTGGCTGCAATGTCTATACAATTTTTATTAGTTTATAATTTTCTTTGGTAATCCCATTCAATGATGTTTTCATTTTACACATATGTGATCAACTTCACATTTGAAGACTTTGGTTAGGGAACATGTGTACACACTGGGCCACATGTCTAGCAGAACTTTATCTAATGCTGATGCCCAGAGTCATCACTCAGTTCCAGTCTTGGGTTTTGCTGGATTATCTGCTACCATTAGACTTTCCTGACTCACCTTTTCACATTGATAAAATTGTGTAATACATTTTAATGGTTATAAAATTGGTTTATAATGTAAACTGAAAAGAGAGTGGGGCTAGGCCAGATAATAATTCTATGAAAAGCTGAAGTTATAAGTGGTAATAATGATTTTTCTGTACACAAAGTATGGCAAAGAAACTGTATTGTCATATCAGAAGGCAATCTCTACATTGGCTGAGCCATACACACACAGTTGAATGAATTCAAATAAAAGCATTAATAGAGGTCACATCTGCTGATTAATTGATTATAACATTGAAAATATTGTCAACGAACAAAACATATTCCAGGCAACTTAGCTAATTTTACCCAAGATTCTTTTTCCATAAGTGTAGTCAGAGAATCCTTTGTCAACAGCTCATATTCAATTGTGGAATTTTAAAAATATGTTCATAGTAGGCAACAAACTTGAGATAAGAGTCTCTCAAAACGTTTAAAATGTGTTTAATTCCATTGCAAAATCCTTCTGAAAACTCACAGTGTTGAGCTAGTATGTTGGTTTTCTGCTGTTGCACTGGGAAACTTTTATTTAGGGGAAAGAATAATTTTTAGGGCAAAGTATTTACTATGTCCAAGCAAGAAGTTACTGTTAAAATTAACTTCATTTAAATTAGGGAGTTGGATACTTGTTCTATTCTAAAGGAATCCCCCACCACCATGAAAAGTTCCAGTATCTATGTATGAATAACTATGTCAGTGCTATCTAGTCCTAAATTAATATGAAATTCTTACTTACGTCTTACTGAGATCCTTTTTGTGTGTTGTAGTTTAAATTGATGTTCTCTTGATATGGACAAGGGCTGCAGGCATCCATCGTTTTTCTGTGTGAGAATGTTAATCAACTCTACCTTTGAAACCTGTCTCTAATCCTTATATTTCTCTCTATCTCCACTGCTACCAGCCTAGTCCAAGTCATCACTGTTTGTCATCTGAACTACCATGTGAGCACTAGGTAAGCCCTGGTCTATTAGGTTTTCTCCCAACTTGTTACCTCGCATCTTCTCTTACCACTCTAAGAGCTATTCTTCACATCATAGCCAGAGTTGTATTTTTAAAAGGTACCTTATATTATGTCACTCTTCTGCATAAAACTACTTATACTTAGAATCAAATAAAATTTTTTTACTTTGGACTACAAGGCTTTACAGGCATTCATGTGTTTGATTTTGTATGATACTTGCATCTTGGATCTACAATGATCAGCTTAAAATTGGACAGTTTGCTTAGAATCTCAGTGATCAGCTGGCTAGGAGAGCTTAGACCAGAGCTAGGAGGATAAACACAGCTGTCGAAATGTGGTCAAATCACAATATCAAGGGGGCATGGCAGATTGGGTCCACTGTAGGCTGGCCTCAATGTCCTTAGAGGGTCAATATGGGAGGAGGGTATTATAATAAGGCTCTTGAAGCAGAGAGAATACGTCCCAGGCTGGTGCCTCCAGATGTGTTAAGCACTGCCTGGCAGGGTCCAGCTTCCCTGTGAATGCAAGCAAATCACCTGGGTTCAGAATAGGACTCTACTCCAGGATAGAACTGACTGTATTCTGAAAACCAGTGGTTGGGTAACAGGGAGGAGGGAGGAAGGCTTCAGCTGGGTGGACTAAAGTATACCTCAGGCAGAATGACCTCTTGTGGCCTCATCCACTGGGGTTTCAGGGCAGTGGGGTTCCTTAGAGCTTACATTCATTCAGGCGTAGGCACAGAAAAGCCCTGTGCTTGATGGTTTTCAGCACCTGCAGCTGGCTGGAACTGGGCAGCTGGGGGCCATAGGATCCAGTATTGGTTTTGAGGCTCAGGTCACCGTCTTTCCCTCTGAATGGGAACTCATTCACCTCTCATGTCTCTTTCACTGCAGACCGTGATGCCACAGTGTTTAACCAATACTTGACATTCAGGGGAAAATGTCCTCACCCCCAAAATTGTTTTTAAATTAAAGGCTGTGTTAAATTACAACAGTCCTTTCATTCACTCATTGTACTGGCCTTCACAAAACAACCTTTATTTATTTTATTTTGTTGTATTTGTTGTATTTAGTTTTATGTTTTGGTTAAGGCTGCAGTGCTTCCTCAAAGCTCCATGTCTGGTGAAGGTTTTTGATAAGACTTCGGTGGTAACAACTGAGTCTGTACTTTCCTTTGAGCTTAATGTGGTCTTTCCCATAGCTTCAGGTTGGCCTGCAGAATCACCTCTTCACATTTCTATTACTTCTTTTCTCATAAACAACATTAATTATTTTATTTTATTTGAGATGGGGTCTCACTTTGTCTCTCAGGTTGGAGTGCAGTGAAGTCCATATGACTCACTGCAGCATTAAAATCCCTGGCTCAAGTGATCCTCCCACTTCAGCCTCTCAAACAGCTGGGGCCACAGGCACACACCACCATGCCCAGCTAATTTTTTTTTTTTAATTATTCGTAATGACCAGGTCTCACTATGTTGCCCAGGCTGGTCTTGAACTTCTGGGCACAAGCCATCCTGCCACCTCAGCCTCCTAAAGTGCTGGGATTACAGGCGTGAATCATCGTGCCTTGCCATTCATTCTTTTAAAATCCTAGAGTTATCTTTAGGGTTTGTCCCCAACACCCTTATTAGATCACATCCACTCTAGTTTCTTTATCACTGTTTTTTTTCTTGCATGGATATGGAAATGCTTCCTCTGCATTTTGAGTCGATATTTTCTGCTTAAAAAGAAATTAAACTTTCAGAGTAACTCTAAGGCATCAAAGACTATTCCTTTTCAATATCTAATTTCCCGGTTGAGAGAAAACATGAGCATTCCTGGAGAAGTTACATTAGCTATTCTTCAAGAGAAAGATTTTGTTGTTGTCGGGGCTGGAATCATAGGTGGGCATAGCAGAAGGTGAAAGATTGAGTAGCTCCTCTGTGAGAAATGACAGTTTTGTTGCCTTGAGGGGTCTTTGGAAGAATTCTCCAACCTTGGCTCTGTCATCTGAAAAAGGGAAGTAAAGGCAAAGAAGGGAAAGGGGATTGGATTGTTTTCATAGTTGTCAACAACATAGACAGAATTTTGAAGCAAGCAATGGTACCTTAGAGTAGGTTAGTAATTGTGGATGTGGAGTTCTTAGAAATCATTGAGAAAAGAAGAGAGACAGTCACCTGCTTAACTGGCTCAGGCAGTGTAGGTGAATGAGATGTGCTGAAGATAGAACAACACATAACTAACAGGAGAAGGGAAGTTGCAGGATATCCTTCCACAGGTAGGTGTGGAGCAGTGGCTGGGCTGAGCATCTTCTAGACTAGAACAAATGTATGTTCTCGTCCTCCCTCATCTCTCTTGCCCCTGTATCTCCCATATAGAGACTTGGAAGTATAAGTAAACATGAGGTAGAAGGATAGTACTTTTCCAAAGTCGGAGGTAGTAAATCTTAAGGAGATTTAAATCAGCTTGGCATCCTTTGGCAAGTCTTGGTGACTCTCGTTGTCAATGGATGATAATATGCAGTACTGTTCAATATAATTTTCTGCAGTGAGGGAAATATTCTGTATTTGTACTCTACTTTGATAAGGTAACCTTGAGCCACAAGTGGTTTTGGAGTACTTAAAATGTGTCTAGTGTGATTGAATAACTGAATTTAAAATCTCATTTAGTTTTAATTAATTACAATAGCTGCATGTGGCTTGGGGCTACCATATTGGACAGTCCAGGATAATAGTGTAGCATAGTGCCCAGAATGGGGAAGATGTCGACAAATACTTATTGACTGACAGAATAAATGAGAAGGCACATGAAAAAAATAATAAAAACAAATGAACAAACAATGAATAAATAAATGAATATCTACGTGCCTCACAGGGTTGCTATGAAGATCAGTGGATTGAACACATGTCTGAGAAACTGTACAAGCCGCCATTGTAGAATAAAGTGCTATTTGGAAATTCATGCATAAGTGAATATTATTAAATTGTTCATTGATAGAAATCTGTCAAAAATGTAGCATAGACATTATTATCTTCTTAAAACTCAATTTCTCTTGGATTTCAGCTATTTCTTTAGTCAAGCAAGATGGTATAAGCAGGATGAACACCAAGTATCATTATGAACATTAACTCCTCAGAATAGCTGTGTGCCTAATGCCAGTTCTTCTTCTTCCCACGTTATCAACGTGCACTTCTCTTATCATGCTTAATGTACAAGCTTCTTACCCCCTGTTACCTTCTATTTTGTTATTTATAATATGATACATTCCAAATCACTAAGTAAATAAGCTATGAAGAATTACATGCCAGTGAGTATTGGGAAGGCTTCCATTGGCCAACACCAGAGGAAGATGTATGAACTCATATTCAGTGGGAATAGACGAAGACTGGGGAAAAGAAGACACTCTCATGACAGCTAATTCAGAATTCAGATGTTTTTTTGCCCTCGTTACCTGGTTCAGATGTTATCCAGAAAGCAAGAATTGGCCTTTTATATGGTTGTGTTTTATAACGGTTTTATTTGCTTGTTTGTTTTATTTCTAGGCATAATCTAAGTTAAATTTTTTTCTAGCCATGAGACTCTTACACTTTTCATAGGCTTTCTCTTTCAAAGGGATGAAGTGATTATTAGTGAGAAAACCAGATTAGACATTAGGCAACTTGAAATCTATTCCGGGGTTAGACAGGAACTTCTATTTGACTTCATTTATTCTGCCACTTCATTTTGGAGTTACACAGTTAAATAATTAAATTAAGCATTGCTGACATCTTGTTTTATTAGCAAGAATTGCATCCTGTAAGTTTGTTTCAGGAAAGGTTCCGATTGATGGATGAGAAAATACAGGCATGGTCGTTATTGGCCACTAGCCTGCAGGCTTTGTGTTGGCTGGGACAGTGTGTGCCCAGCGCCTAGGACAGAGATGGGTGCAGATTAGAGCTGGATGAATTGTTGAATGGCTAGTGAATGAGTGATGGGTGAATGAATAAACATGTACAAAAAAAAAAAAAATCAACAGTGAGCATAGCTTGCCACTAGGTTTTCATGGGATTAGGTGATTACCAATTCTTAGCTAGTCTGGGGAATTTTTGCTGACCTTACTTGATTGTCTGGGAAGGCTTTCCCTGGAACACTCAGATACAGCTGTCTGTTCAAATACGATCCAACAGGAGCTTGGTTTCTCAAACACCAGAAGCTGGTAGACTGGTCTTTCTCACATCTTTAAGCAACATGAAATGAATATTACAAAGAGTTGCTCTGAACCACCTGCTGGCAGTCACTACTTCCCTAGAGACAGTGAGTTAGGGATATCTACTAGATCCAATTTGGTTTATCTGATTTAATTGGGAATTTTACTGGGCAGCTGGAGATGGGGGTTCACCTTCATCTCTGTGGCAGAATCTGGCTAAGTCTTACATGACAAAGGATTTGAAGGTAGCCGCTCTAGGGCACATGGACTAAACTGTGAAGGTTGCGAAATTATCATTTCCTCAGGGTCTCATAGAAAGAGGATCAATAAGTGGACAGGCTGAAGCTGTAGTCTTGATAGCTAGCCCTAGGAATAGGACAACTAGAAGGGGGATAGTCACTGCACTCTCCTTGCCCAGGGCTCCTGGTTGTTGGAGAGCAAAGAGCTTTGGTCTTAAATGTGGCCACATTCACATTGTTGTCTGATGCAGTCACAGAGAACTAGTGGCAAGTGTTTTATTTTTTGTTCTTTGAAGGACAGAATTTCATGAAAGTCACTGAAAAATCAAATCAAATGAAATATTATTCACACCAGGGACAAAATTAAAGGCCTTAAGAGAATAGTGCCATTTTGTTTGGACTTCATGAAGCCATCAAAATGCTAGAGAAGGAAGAGCCCTTCTTCTACCTCTTTTCTTCCTTTTCCATCCTAATCTTGTACCTTGAAAATGTTGATGTAGTCCAGACCCTATAAGGACCAATGTAACTGCAGCATAAGGGGACTTATAAGAGAGAACAGGCCAACAATAGTGGTGATTAGCAAATGACATCCATGAGTTCCAGGGCAACCAGAATTTAGGTCATGAAACAGAGGAGAGATATGATTAGCAGCATCAGAGGGGAGGCTCAGCCCTTTAGGAGAAAAATGTGAACTGCCAGGGGCCCAGAGATGGGCCTAGAGAAGCTGAGGTTCCCACAGATTTGCCAGGGAACACTCAGTGTGTATCTCTCACCCTCTTCCATTCTAATATTCTGGCCCTCTGAGGTCTGAGAAACTGACTAATACTTAATTACTTATTCATGTGGCTGCATTGTCACCTGTGTAGAAGTAAGCATCTTGTCTCAGATTTTTCCTGATGCCTTTGAGAGAGACAGAAGGTGAGATGAAAGGAAAAAAAGACATGCCATCACTTACTGCCCTTGAGGAGTTTCAGTCATGTCACAGAAGCTGTAGGCACAATGTTGACAGAAGTGCCGGAATTGTCAATTCTAAGAGAACAGGTTGGATGGAAAACTTCACTAAAGGCTTGGATGAGACGTTGATTCATATCAACTGTTATCAGAGAAGGGCTCCTTCACAAAGCTATGCCATGGCGCCCCTGAGGAGCATATTTTTCAGGAATGTGGACCTGAATATTTATTAGAATGTACTTTCATGTGTTTTCTCATGATTGAATAAAAAAAATCCACAAGTGCCCTCAGAGAACCTTTTCTATAAGATGTAGCCAAAGCAGGCAGAGGTCTCATAGAAGTGTTCTGAGAAGAAGATGAGGGCATAAGATGCCAAGAGTTGATTGAAGGAGTATACATAACCCACACTATTAAGAAGTCACACTTGACTAGTTGCAAGCTAATGAATGAATTGAATAAGGTAAAACAAGAGAAAACCAAAGCATTTAAACACATGCTAACATGTATGCAAGCACACACACACACACATACACACACACGCACATACTATTTGACTCAAAAGTCTGTTAATTTCCTTCCTGGAAAAACTTAACCAATCAATTCATATTAATTAGAAGGCAAAACAGATATAGGAGAAACTGATTTCATGCAACTGATGTCAGAGATGGATTGACCACCAGATAGTCATCCACAAATTGGCATTGTTGATAGTGTTTTGGAATATCAAAAATATAGGTCCTCAAACTACATATGAATAGTAAGTGTTTGGAATAAGAATTCCTCATATTTTAGAATCATCATGTGCTTCATCTTGACTGAAGAGTTCCATTAAAGCCAAGAATGATGCTTTTGAGATAACAAAGCAAAGCAGAGGTTCTCTTACCAAAATGCAACCAAGAACTGCCTTGGAGTTTGTTTAAATGGCAGATCCCTGGGCCTCATAAAGAAAGGTTAGGATTCAGAAAGCCTCAAGTAGGGCCTCAGAATCTCATCTTTTCACAAGTGCTCAGATGATTCTGGACCATTGCTCGATGGTCACCATCACACTAATGGAAAATATTAATTTAGCTATTTTCCAATTTATTTATTCTGTGAAAACTAATTGGAACTTCACAAGTGCCAAACACTGTGTCCAGGAGACAGAGATAAATAATTACACTGTTTCTGTAATCAAGAAGTTCAGGGTTGAGTGGAGCTTAAAAGTCTTTAGAGGGCAATTTACTTGTTGCTACCTCTCATTGTATTAGTCCGTTCTAACACTGTTATAAAGAAATACCCAAGACTGGATAATTTATAAAGGAAGGAAGTTTAATTGACTCACAGTTCTGAATGACTGGGGAAGCCTCAGTAAACTTACAGCCATGGTGGGAGGTGAAGGAGAAGCAAAGGCACATCTTGCATGGCGGCAGGCAAGAGAGAGAATGAGTGCAAGAAAAATGACTATTTATAAAACCATCAGATCTCGTGAGCATTCATTCACTATCTTGAGAACAGCATGGAGGAAATCACCTCCATAATCCAATCACTTTCCTGCCCTGACATGTGGTGATTATAATTTGAGATGAGGTTTGGGTGGGGACACAGAGCCAAACCATATCACTTATCCTATATTGAATAATGTTAATGCCATAACAAACTAAACTGAGGGCAGACATATGTCTCATTTGTGCCCATGGAGAAGCTCATGCCATGGAGAGAACATTTTTCTCACTTGCATTCCTCAGAGAAGGGCCATGTCATGCTACACAAGTGCACATGGGGAGCACGAGTATTGGTCACAAGGCAGAAGGTGGAGAGGGGAGAATCTAAGCCAAAGTCTTTCTTTATGGGGTTTCCAAAGGAAAGGAAAGGCAGGGCAGAGTAAGCAGTTTTGGACTGGCTAGTTTAAATAATACTATAGGGCTTCGGACTATAGGGGTAGTCTTTAGATACCTGGTACCTGGCTGTCTTTGTCATTTTAAAGTTGCTGTAACAATACCAGAGGCTGGGTAATTTGTAATTTATAAAGAAAAGAGATCTATTTGGCTCATGATTCTGGTGGCTGGAAATTTCAAGGTTGGGCAGCTGCATCTCATGAGAGCCTCATGCTTCTTCAACTCATGGTGGAAAGTGGAAGGAGGGAGGGTATATGCAGAGATCGCATGGCAGGAGAAGAAGCTAGACCCTTTTTAGCAACCTGTTCTCATGAGAACTAACTGATTAGCAAGAGTGAGAACTCCCTCACCTTCTCAGAAGGGCATTGATCTGTTCATGAGGGATCCACCCCACTGACCCAAACACCTCCCACCAGGCCTGACCTCTCAACACTGCCACACTGGGAACCAAATTTCAACATGAGTTTTGGCAGGGACAAACCACACCTATATCATAGCATTGGTCCTGGGATGATTTAGGGAAGAAGAAATATTGACTTTGTATGTGAGAGTTAGATAAAGGGGGTGGTTGGCTTGCATATGAGAGACATGCACTCAAGTCACTTGTTAACTACCTTTAGGAATTAGCTACCCTGAATTAGCTACCCTGGAAGGGAAAGTCTCTTCTTGGGTATGTAAGACCGTCAAATGCCAAAACATCAAGAATATAGAAAATTTAAAAAACATAGCAAATATAATTGGCCCTGTGCTGATTGGATGCCAAACAGACAGATACAGAATCTAGGAAAATGCAGAATAACACATCATTCTCTAATCACGTTTATCATATGCAAATACCATAAGAAATGGTAAACGCAGTGTTATTTGGCATAAAGCAATTAAATGTGAACATTTTATGATATAACCTGCAATCTACATCTACCATTTAATAAAGCATTTTTCTAAAATAAATTTTGTAGCTCATATTTGATTACTTAATACCACAATCCAGTTCTATCCTGCCTGGGTCTTATCTCATCTCTTTGAATTCCGTTCCAAGTGGAAAACTAAAATTGTTGCATAGAATGGAGAATTGAGACCACTGGCTTACCACCCACTGGAAAAAATTAGTGCCTAAATCCTATAAAACAAGTCTTGGCTAACCAAGACAATGTGATGATCCAGGTCATTTATGAAATATGTTAAACTATTTGTGTGAGCAGGCTTAAAGCCTTATCTTGGTACCATAGGAATTATATTGTTCTCCATTTTGGGACTATGGAATCCATGGTACAAATTATTTCAAATAATCTGTTTTTTTTTTTTTTTGAGTCGGAATCTCGCTCTGTCACCCAGGCTGGAGTGCAGTGGTGTGATCTTGCCTCACTGCAAGCTCTGCCTCCCAGATTCATGCCATTCTCCTGCCTCAGCCTCCTAAGTAGCTGGGCCTACAGGCGCCCACCAACACGCCCAACTAATTTTTTGTATTTTTAGTAGAGGCAGGGTTTCACCATGTTAGCTAGGATGGTCTTGATCTCCTGACCTCATGATCCGCCTGCCTCAGCCTCCCAAAGTGCTGGGATTACAGGCGTGAGCCACCGCACCTGGCCTTAAGTGATCTTTTAAGGTTATACTTAAAGTTAGTTGCAAAGCAGGGTATGTTTCTACTCATGTGAACTCTCCATTAAGAATTTGCAATGAAATGTCCTTTATGTTTTCTCTTGACCAAGTTTCCTGGGGGAGGTGGGAATGACTAAGATATATGTCTATGAAAGAATGAATATTGATGATATATTATATAAGGCTCAATGAAAGTTGTGAATTCACCAGATGCTTGGAAAGTCAGCAGCTTCTCTATTATGCATTTCCTTGGCTTAAGCTTGGAGGTTTTCCAAAAAAACAATTGCAGAAGCAAGAAGGAGGACCTGGTATGAGGAAGTGTGTGTGTGTGTGTCTGTGTGCATGTGCATGCATGTGCATGTGTGTCTGTGTGTGTGTAAACTTGAACTTGTTTAAATGAGAAATGTGTGAGCAACTTTCAAATCTTCCTTAAACTGAATGATGAGCTTGAATTTTACAGGAAATCAAATTAGAAGCTGAAAAAAACCTGGATTCTTACTGCTAAGCAAGCTGCCCTCTAGGCAGTCATTTACACGGGAACCAGGTCCTTACTGCTAAGTTTGCTTAGCAACACATTTTCTTGATGACGGTTCTCAAAGCAGAGGGAAGTGAATGGAGGTTTGATTAACCACAGGCCATAATGGCTATATCAGTTTCTTTTGTAAGTGAAAGATTGTCTTTGCATATTCATAAGGGGGGTGTCTAAGCAGCACCGCTGGAGCTGTCAAGGCCTCTAAGCTGTGTTGGATTAGTAAGTGTATGGGAGGCCTCCCAATGGGTGGCCCTGGGGACAGTTTTTCACAATCAAGGAATTCAGATTGTACAGAATTTACTCACTGTAAAAGTTGTTAGGCGTAGAAGGAGGTTATAGAATTTATTTTTCCCATAGATCTTTAAGGACAGGACAGAAACTCACTGAATAGATTGCATTCAATACAATCCTAAAGCCTTTGAAATTAAGTATTACTAGGATGGAAGAGCGAAAGGAAACGTAGAAACTGAGAAGCATGAAAGTCAATCCAATTATCTCAGCAGCTGAGGGTGGGGGTTAGTATATAAATTGAACATTGTGTGGGATTAAGGATACATTTTGTATTTTAGGATAATACAGATTTCCCTAATAATATACTACTGTAATGAACTTGGCCATTACAGACCTACCCTGTTAAATATATTAATACCAGACTCATCTGAATTAGGAAAATAAATATGAGGTTTATGTCACAGATTGAGTATCCCTTATCCGAAATGGTTGGGACCAGAAGTGTTTCAAATTTGAAATCTTTTCAGATTTTGGAATATATACATATGTAATGAGATATTTTGGGATGGGACCCAAATCTAAACATGAAAATTCATTTATTTCACATATACCTTATACACATAGCCTAAAGGTAATTTTATACAATATTTTAAATAATTGTGTCCATGAAAAAAAGTTTTGACTGTGATTCATTACATGAAGTCAGGTGTGGAATTCTCCACTTGTGGCATCTTTTTGGCACTCAAAAAATTTCAGAATTTGGAATATTTCAGATTTTGGATTCTCAACCTGTGTTTATACCAAAGTCAACCAATTGTTAAATAAATTTATACTAAGTCAACCAATTGTTGAGATAAAGTTTTATTTCATTTTTATCATTTTTTTCTTTTAGAATTATTTTTAAATGCATTATCTCATTTTACCCTCCAGACAGGTTTAACTGAATGATAAGGATCCAGGATAGATTATTTATATCCTGTTTTAGAATTATTGGCAAGGCTAAGATTAGAATCCGATGCTCTTCCCACTAACTTCACATTGCTTCCTTCCAAACACTTCTAATTTTGGCATTGTCTAATTCTTCAGCTTTGCAAAAGCATTATTATGTCAAAAACTATTGCATTCTAGAGACTTGGCTCCAGAGATGCCATCACAGCTACCTGTCTAAGAGTAAATCAGAAATGGATTTCAATGCTACAAGTTCTACTCTAGCCCACATTTCACAAAATCTAAGAGCAAGGAACACGTTCACAAACATTTGCGAGAGATAAAACGTGAAGGAAAGATTTAGACTTTTACAGCAGCTTTAAAACAATTCCTACTCAGGGTGGAGACTTAACTTAGTGAATACACATGCTCAGTATTAAAGGTTTTTCAGAGTTGGTTTTGCCTGTGAGCTCCTAAAGACCATTTTTTGATCCTGAAATTCAGCTTACAGGAACCTTTAAACAAATGTATGCTGCATTATTCTCATTATTCAATTATGACAGTCTTTCCCCCAGCATTTTAATTAGCACTCATTTACTGAGAATTAAACTGTCATTTTAGTTGAACTCAAAGGAGTACCCCCAGGGACATGCATTCCACAAGATAATGAAAGCACCATATAATTCTGATGCTTCGACAATTTAGACTGAAGCCACGACAGGGCTTCTGTCAGCCATTTCAGATGGAACTTAATCATTGCTGTTTAGGCAGGGGAACACCATCATTCTATATCTGAAAATTTGATACCTAATCATGTTGGATCAGGAAAACCTGCTCTTTGATTCCTACTGATGCTATTAAACAGAAAAGTCAAAAGAAAAGCTCGGCATCCGAGTGTCAGACATTTGGCTTCCAGCCCTGGTTTTCCACATGACCGTGTTGTTTTCTACGTGGTATGGGCCCTGTTTTGCCACAGGTGCAATGAGTACTGTAATACGTGGTCATCACAGTGGGCTGTGATTGTGGCTTCCACTGCTTTCTAGGCCTGCCCTTACTTCTTTGGGTCCATTGCTTTTTCTTGTCATCTATAATATAAAATATTTCATGTTTGATTATAGCAGAAAACTCTACCAAGACTATGAGATAGAGAAGGACTGTGGAATTTCTCATTGTTCTTTTTGAAAAAAATGCCAATTCCTTCCATTTCTGTGGGTTCAAGATAGAACCAATGGTTTTCAGCCCACTTGAGATGTGCGAAACCTTGGTTCATCTTTGCAGACTTTCATGGTTTCTGTTCTGTCCACCAAGGGATTGGTCTGTTTTGAAAAGCTGGATGTCCATAGTTGATTAAAATAAGCATAAAACCACAGGACTTCATGATTGCAGAAGAGTCACAATCTGAGCGATCCAACAGTGTCTACTTTCCCACTGTTCCTATTTTATTTTATTTTGAGACAGAGTCTCGCTCTGTCCCCCAGGCTGGAGTGCAGTGGCGCGACCTCAGGTCACTGCAAGCTCCGCCTACCAGGTTCAAGCTATCCTCCTGCCTCAGCCTCCCAAGTAGCTGGGATTACAGGCATGTGCCACCACACCTAGCTAATTTTTGTATTTTTAGTAGAGATGGGGTTTCACCACGTTGGCCAGGCTGGTCTCAAACTCCTGACCTCAAGTGATCCGTCTGCCTCGGTCTCCCAAAATGCTGGGATTACAGGCATGAGCCACCATGCCCAGCCACTCCCCCCATTTTTAATTGAGAAGACTGAGAGTCAGAGGAATTAGATGACTTTCCCAAGGACCAAATAACTAAATTTGTGGGAAATGCAAACTAGAATCCAAGTACTCTGTTTCTCTCTCTATATATATATATTTGATATACCTATGAAACAGTATATTATTAGTAGGAAGAGAAGGTACCCTGGATGTGAGTGCCTTCATATCCAAATGTTTGGATATGAATTCCAGTTTCACCACTTCCTACTGAGCAACTTCAAGAAAATGTCTTAAATTTTATGATTGTACTGCTTTCAAACAGTGTCTAATACAAAGCAAGAGCTCAAAAATATTGTTTGTGTTATTACTGTACACCAGTTTCCCGTGTGGTCCTCACAGCCACAGCAGAGTAGCAAGTAGGCATTTGCGTCTGTCTCCTAACCCGTATATTCTGCCATGTCGAGTACCAACTCTTTGTGCTTTGTATCTAAACCTCACCAAAACTATACAAGGTAAGCGATATCAATCCGTTTGTAAAATGAAGAAAAGGATATAGAGAAATAATTTGTCCAAGGTTTCACAGCCAGCAAATCAGGATTAGAAACCAATTCCTTTTGATTGTGAAGTCTGGACAGCTTCCATATATGCCATGTTAATATCCTTTGTAGTTCCACTTCTAGGCCTTTTAGATGTTGGCTATTCTCATGGAGTTTTATTTTTGATGTGAGGAGGGCGGTGTGCATCCTCTCAAAATGTGTTTTGAAAGTACATTCTACTATTGTCTGCTGAGATGGTTTAACCTCTAAACCTTCTCACCTTTTGCAATAAAGATTAATCTTTTTTTTTGCCTCAGATTTCCTGAAAGGCAGTTAGGTGAAGAAGAAAGTTTAGAAGTCCTGTGAGGAGGAAGGGTGGATTTGTAACATAAGCGAGAAGATCTGTTAATTTTTTTTTTCTTGAGGCTGTATTTGGCTTTAGCAGGAGAAAAGAAAAGCTTCTTTGAAAAATAGGCAAGAACAACTTGATAGAGGAAAAAGTAAGAAAATTTATTTTTTTTCCTCTTGCGAAGTTCTCCAGTAGCATTTGCTCTGCTCTGATTGATGGCCTGCCTTATTGATGTTCCCTGCAGAGAAATATGCTGAAGTCCAGATCTCTTACAAGAGTTTCAGTTAAACCCTCGTATCCTTTTAGTTCAAGTGAGTTCTCCTACTCTTGTGTGTGATTTTGAATTTTCTTGGCAAAGCTAAAGGGGGAAAAAAAACCCATCCTGAACAGATGAGCATCTCTTCTGTTCCTATCGATTGGAAAGAAGGAGATTCTGCTGCATGCTCTCCTCAGGATTAAGGAGTTCTGATGTGTGCCTTGCAAGTGTGAAGCTGCAGGAAGCAGCAAGAATGGTCTATCAGAAGCCAACCTGAAGCAGGCATTGGAGAGTAATTCTCTTAGTAATGGTCAAAACAACCGTCGACTCATCAGCCAATAAACATTTACTTGTTCTAGGTGCTAGAGAACAAAATGAGTGAATGAAGTGGCATCTTTGCCTTTATGTGGTTGCCCCTTAGTAAGAGGAAAAGCAGTAAACACATATAAAAATCAAAGATGAGATAGTAAAGTAATCCTTTTACCACAGTATAATCCTTTTATACTGTATAATAAGTTGTAGTTCACTAGATGCTTTCCTTCACATTATTTCATTTAATCTTCACAGGGCCCCACTGTGGTTTCCTTGGCAGGCACTAGGCTCTGGGGTGGGACTACCTTCTCTTTGGCTGTTTCTCTCTTTTTGGGTCCATTCACCTTGGGTTGGGCGAATCACCCTTTCTTCCTGTCATGAAGGTGAGTCTCCTCCTGTATCTGACCTTGGGGTTATCCTCTTGGCTCTGTCTCCACTGTCTCCCTGGGTGAGCTCATCTAACCCAGTGACGTACATGCCATCACTATGATGATGCCCCAACATTCACGTCTTCACCCCTGCCCTCTCATTTGAGCTCCGGATTCATGTATTTAACTATGTAACTAATGATAGATGATGCCTTTAATTAGATGCCTCATAAGAATCCCAGTATTTAGATGTCCAACATGGAACTCTTGATTTTCTCCTGCTCCTGAACTCTTTCTCCTTGCACCCAACCTTCATCCTTCCTGGTGTTACCCCCAAAGAAAAGGGGCCCCTTCACCCACCTGTGGGCTCAGGTCAGAAACTTGGGAGTTGCCCTCAATTTCTGCCTTTCCTTCATTCCCATTATTCAGTCTATGAGCAAGTCCTGTTGATTCTACATCTAAAATGCACCTTAAACTGTTTTCTTCTCCTGATCTCCTCTTGCTACCATCCCAACCCAAGTCATCTTATCTACTGCCCGTGTTATTGCAGTGGCTGCCTCGCTGATCTCCCTGCTGCAACCCCATCCCAACAAGCTGTTCCTCAGAGAATAGCTAGAGTGATCTTTGAACACAAAACAAAACCAGTTCATGTCTTTTCCCTGCTTAAACCTTTTAATGACTTCCAATTCTACATAGAAAATATTTAAACTCCTTACTCTGCCTTAAACACTACATGGGATCTGGCTTCTGCCCACCTGTTTAGCTCTCCAACCTCATTCCATGTTCCTGTGCCCCTTGTCACTGTTACCCAGCCCTCCCTGGCTTTGTGACAGTTTCCACGACACTCCACGCTCTTTCCCACCCCGGGAGCTTTGCACCTGTTGTTTTCCTTCCCTGTCTGGCTCTGCGCCTGGCTGCTCCTCATTTTTCATGCTTCAGTTTAAATTTAACCTTCTCAGAGAGGCCACTCCTGCCTCTTATTTCTTCTGTATCACCACATCTGCTTGATTTTCTTCTTACAGCTAATTTTTGCCTAAAACGACTTAAACCTGGAAGTGGGGATAGTCCATGAAATTCAGGCTTGTTTCTCAAATATCTCTGCTCTGGGGTTAGATGCTAAGCCATTTACTTGCTTGTTTGTATCCATAGCTTCCATAATAGCATCTCCTAGAATCCAGTCTTACCTTGGTTTGAAACAAGGCTAATTATGTATCCAAACCGCATAAAAGCAAGCTTCCTATTTGCCAATCAAAATTCTTTGCACCTGTCTGGGCATGGTAGCTCACACCTGTAATGCCACCACTTTGGGAGGCCACCTGAGGTCAGGACTTCAAGGCCAGCCTGGCCAACATAGCGAAGCCCTCTTCTACTAAAAATACAAAAATCAGCTGGGTGTAGTGATGCGCACCTGTAATCCCAGCTACTTGGGAGGCTGAGGCAGGAGAATCGCTTGAACCCAGGAGATGGAGGCTGCAGTGAACAGAGATCGGGTCACTGTACTCCAGCTTGGGTGACAGAGCGAGACGGTCTAAAAAAAGAAAAAAAAAATCTTTACACTTCACTTTGGGCCCAGTGACAGTGAGGGTTAGGGGTGGGTGGGTTTCAGGTTAAGTGACAAATAGCATGTCTGCTGACTGCCTATGATGAAGGCTTTTTGCCTAAGTAAATTCCAAAGCTCTCTCTCTGATTTTGAGTTAGCTACTATTTGTGACTGTCTTCTTTCTCTTTAGTACAATGGAAACAAACAAACAAACAAACAAACAAACAAACAAAAAAACTCTGCTCACCCTCATGTAGACACAATAGAAGGACTAAAGAAGTATTTGAGCCTGAAAGGCACACTTGGTACTGCTCGGAGCAATTCATTCTGGTTTTATTCCCCAATGATTTTAAACCCATCAGAGGCGGCTTCTCAGGACAAGCATTTCATATTTCTCCTTGCTTTCTTTTCTTGCTCACAACATTGTCATCCTTGTTAGATGCCCACTTCAGAATAACCTTTACTGGAGAGAAAATGGATAAGACAAAGGAAGAAAGATATGACACCAAAGGAGGCTGGTTGGGTCGGAGTGCAGGAGAGGTCTGTATGAACAATCTCTGCTCCTGCCTGTTTTAATTATCTCCCAGCTTAGTTCAAGGCTAGCTTCCTGCGGTTGTCATGAGCTGTGACTTCAGCTCATGGTATTTAAGTATATTGAAATTTAACACCACCGACATGGTAATGATGCTCAGTACCCCATACTAATTAAAGCCAGCCAATGGCAGCCATATGAGCCCTAAGTGAAGAAGACAATGCCTGAGAGGGAAAGGAAGAGTGGCAAGAGCAGAATAAGGGAGAGCAAGAAATCTGAACTCTGCACAAGGTACAGAATGTCCACATTGTGGCCAGGATCTATTCTCCCATCCTTGTAGCTCTTAGGAGATGCTTCTGCTCTGGTTTTGCCTTTTTATAGTGAGGGTACATGATGTGGCTCAGTTGGGAAGTGTCTTAAAAAATAAACACTCAAGAAAACCTCATTCCTTAGCAAAGAAAACCAAAGCCTAGAATAGGAGTCCAGTGTAAAACTTAAGATTCGCCCAGATCATTTTTCACACGACTGTTTAAAGTACGATTCTCAGCAAAGAGTAGTGAGTCAATAACTAATCTGAAATGTTGATGACCTATCACCAGTGATTTTTCTCAGGGGACAGGCTTCTGCTGGCTATGCCAAGAAGGTTGCTGCATCAACTCAACGGATAGAGACAAAGTTAGGGTTTATGTCATCTCTGTTGATTCTCTCTACCTCCCCCAACCCACAAAGGATCACAACAGAGGGCACCATCCCACCAAGTTCCTTAAGCGGAGACCCCAAAAGTCATCCCTGACCCTCTCATTCTTTTTCTCCTCACATCCAATCCATCAAGGGACTGTCCACTCGCTGCCACAGCAACTGAATTCATCCACTGTCCATCTCTATACCACCTTGGTCCAAGCTGATGCTCTCTCCTAGGCTACTTGGCAGGACTCCTGACCAGCTTTCTGCTTCCACTCATGCCTCTCTACCACCCATCTTCATAGCAGCAGAACATTGTTTTTAATATAAATCACATCATGGTACTCCCCTCCTTCAACCCTACAATTATTCCCATTGCATTTATAAAAAATCCAAACCCGTTGCCCTGGCCTGTAAGTCCTCACATGATTTGGCTCCAGCTAATGTTTTGGACCTCATCTTGTACCTCTCCCCTCTTTGCTCACAACACTGCAGCCACACCGGCCTTCTTTCTGCTCCCTGAATATGTTAAAGTCATTCCCCACTTAGGACTTCTGTACCAGCTGTACTCTCTAGAATGCTCTTCCCCAGACACCTTCTAGGCTGACTGACTTCTCATTTGAGACTCAGCCTCACCTGTCATCTTCTCCAAGAGACTTCTTGCCTCTGCTCCCTTAGACAGACATTGTCACCCACGGTCATTATCACATTACTCTGCTTTATTTTCTTTGTGACAATTATCATCTTCTGAGATTATTTTATTGTTTCTTGTTATTTTTGACTTCACCTTCTTGAATGTAAGGTGTACATGAGCTGAAAGACTGTCTTCTTACCTACTTTTTATCCTCAATGTCAGGAACAATGCTAGGGGCATGGAAGGGGTTCAATAGATAGTTGGTGAATGAATAAATGAATGAAAAGAGGAAGCTCGCCACCATTCGCATCAACACCATAGCAGCTATCACTTTATATGTGCAGGCACATTACCCCAATTAATCGTTGCAATAACTAATGATGAAAACATTACCATTGCCAATTTATAGATGAGAAACCAAGGCCCAGAAAGATAAGGAAACATCCCCAAGGTCCCAGGGACTAAAGGGACTAAGGATAGAACCAGTGTGTCAGACTCCAAAGGCCCAGTTTTCCCAATCTCACGCTGTGATTACATTGTATGGATAATACAGCTTATGGGGGATAATTCATTCATTAATCTTTTGCTAGCTATTTACTCAGTACCAATTATGTGCTAGGCACTGTCTTACATGTTGTGAATATTGCAGTGAACAAGATAGAATTCTTGCTTTCATTCATGTGGCACTCTAATCATTATTTGGCTAACGCTTATAAAAGTTACTCTCATTATATTAGCCTGCTAGAGTTGCCATAACAGAGTACCACAGATGGATGGCATAAACAACAGAAATTAAGTTTTTCACAGTTTTGGGGGCTGGAAGTCCATGACCAAGATGCTGGCAGGGTTGGATTCCTACGTGACCTCTCTCCTTGGCTTGCAGGTGACCATTGTCTTACTGTGTCCGCACATGCCTGTCCTTCTATCCACACATCCTTGTTGTCATTTCCCTTCTTATAAGGACGCAGTTTTATCAGATTAGGACCATAACATTATGACTTCATTTAAGCTTCATTGCCTTTTAAAAAGGCCCTGTCTCCAAAGGTAATCACATTGCGGGTAGGACTTCAACATATGAATTGCTGGAGTTGGGGGGACACCATTCAGTCTGATAATCTGAAAATATAAATCTTTTATTTAAAGGCATAAATAAAAATTGAATTTCCAAGTGGATTAATATTATCATTGTAAAAGTCCTAGCTAGACTGGATTCATTTATATTAGTATGTGATGCCTATTATTACAAAGTCCAAGACCATATTTTATAAACAGGTGCAAAATCAATTATTCCTGAGAAAGATCTGAAAAAAATATTGTTTTAAATAAGAAAGGCACAAGCACATATAGAGTTCATGTAGCATGGGATGGCTAGAGAGGAACAAGTTTATCTTTCTTTTTTGAAACAGGATCTCTCCATTGCCAAGGCTAGAGTGCCCTGGCATGGTCATAGCTCACTGTAGCCTTGAACTCCTGGGCTCAAGTGATCTTCCCACTTTAGCCTCTCGAGTAATTGAAACTACAGGTATGCACCACCATGTCCTAATTTTTTTTGTTTCCAATTTTTGTAAAGATAGAGTCTCGCTATGTTGACTAGGTTGGTATCTAACCTAGTGGTAACCAGGAGTTCCTAATCTTTGGAACTCCTGGCCTCAAGCAATTCTCCTGCTTTGGCATCTCAAAGTGCTGGGATTACAAGCATGAGCCACCAGGCCCAGCCCAAAAATGAATGAAAAGATGAAGCTTGCCCTCCATTGCCTATACCTTGAATATAGCCAATGCTGTTTTACTGTTCAGCTCTTCATGAGTGAGTGAAAGACTTATGTATATGTCAAATTTTCATATCATGTCTTCTACTGGAGAAAGTATATAAAGAAAGTTCTGGATGGATAGTGACTGAAGGTATGAGGGATGTTCCAGCTGGATTTAAATGGAAAGTGGAATAAACTTCCACAACGGATTCTGTAGAACTGAATGATCTAACAGTTGGCTAAAGCCTCATGGTAGTTTTCACTCTGCCTGGAATGCCAGCATGGATTATTAACATTGGTGGAAGAAAACAATGGCCTAATTAATTTTAAATAGTTCATTAAAAAGCATATCTTTATATTTGGATGTGAAAAAATTATTCTTTGGCCCTTTTCCAGTATTAAAACTTTTCTTAATTTTATTTTCTTTAGCATTTAAACTGATCAAAACTATAAAACACTAAAGGTCAGGGAGATCATATTACTTCTTTTGTCTGTGCACAACATTTGGCATAGAGGCCTGAACAGGGTTATGCTCAACAAATGTCAGGTTTTTAGAAAGATTTTGGAAAGCCTAGTTAATATGACAAGTTGAAAAATTGTGCATTTACTGAAGAAGCAGCATAGGCAGTGGAAACAAAATGGGTAGAAATCAAGCTGACTTCTGGTCCATATGCTGCCCCTCACTAGCTGTGAGACTTAAGTACAAGCAGCCCTTCCACCCCTATCAAAAAGAAAACTCCAGGTCTCTATTTCCTCACATGTAAAATGAGATGGTAGGACTGGCTCCAAGTTCTCTCTGTCTTATGGTGATGGGTGATGATTACCCATTGGATATCAAATAGAGTTGCCAGATTTTCAAATAAAATAAAGATGTCCTGTATTTTATGTCAACCTCAATATAAAAGGTTGCACTGAGAGGCTCCTGGGGAACACAGAGTCATCATGAATTATCTGGAGTGTGCATAATTTACTTATGTTTAATAGAGACTTGATTGCTTATGTTAATTTTGAGAACTTGCAGTATTTCTGATCAGTTTTAGATTGGTGGAAAATGCTCTCTTTCTAACTGATATAGGCTGGGACACAGAACTTGGAGGAAATGAGGTGACTAAGCAGAACAGAAACAATTGCAACCAGTTGGTTCCCTGGCCCTGTGATGGTTCGCTGCTAGGGTAGGAACCTGCTGGTCACACTCCCTTTACAAGGTTCTGCTGGAGTTGACAAGGAAGCTAAATTTTTGCTATGCCCCTCCCTTTCATACCCAACCTTATATTATCATTCTGGAAGAATTTATCTACATTAACAACAATGCGCTTTTATTGAAGAGAATACATCCATCAGGTTCTCCTGGATCTTAACCAAACTCAACCCCAGCCAGGCCGCATTCTCACAGGACAGGGGAGAAGGAAGTCAGTGCTCAGGTGTTCCTGGGTCAGGGAAAACCATCACTTTGAAAACCTTGAGACATATTCTATGTGACAAGAAATCTTTATGGAAACCAGCAATTTATTTGTTTCCTGTACCAGGACAGCACTACCCTTCCAGCATTTTCAGAACTGACTTCTCATGGTTCAGGTCAGACATGCTAAGTAAATTAACAGGCCAAATTGTCCAACACCATAGCAAAGACAATGTGAGAAGAGCATAGCAAAATGAGGCTTTTGGGTTCTGGGTTTTGGGGTCATATATACAGGTTAGGAGCTTCATACCAATTGCTTTTATCCCTTGACACATTTCCATTTTAAGGTTAAGTAGGTTTAATTACACTGCTCCTTTTCCCATCCTTGCTTCTTTTTGACATTACGTAAGATATTTTAGGAACAGAGAAAGGTTAATGGGCCTATGATGGGGCCTAGAATTAACTTTCTTAATTAAGCTTCCAGAAGACATCTTTTCATTTCTTTTAATGACCTGTCTTGGTTACAAAGGACCCAAAGCTCCTGCAGTTCCGTGTGGGTCTTGCTTGTGTAAGACCTGCACATTCCATCACATAAGAGCTTTGTCTCGGACGATGTCTTCGATTCAGGCAACCGCTGTCACCAACACTGGGACAGAAGTTGACAGGAAATGGGAGGAAAATCTGACCAATGTTGTGACTTCCGAAAATTCACCTTCATGGGCTTGGAAACTTCTTGTCCAGAGATCAGCTTATTTTTACAGAGTAGATAGTGGAACATGTTCTTCTTCAAATTATGTTTATCAAATATTTGTAAGTTATGTATTACCATTTCAACATACCAGACAGTCAGTGAACTACAATGAAAAATCCTGCCAGGAATCTTCTCTCAAATCCATCTTCATTCTCCTAATTTCTACCTAATCTCTTATTAGTTAGGAATTTTTAATACATGTTTCTCTAAGGTAGGGGTCAGCTAAACATTCACTTCTCCCCTCTGTTTTCAAATTAAGTATCTCTGAGGGGCAGTCATCATTTATGAGATTTTGAAGAACCCATTTCAACATGATCAGAATTCTTTGGTATTTAAGGACAATCCCTTGTTCCTAATTCTTTTGGTTTAGTTTATTAGCATCTCATTTACATTTCCTGATATTATTAGAGCAGAATATATACACCATTAATGTTCTTGCTCTTCCGAGATGATAATTCTTTCATACTGCACCTTATATTATCATTCTGGAAGAATTTATTTACATTCACAACAATGTGCAGTATCTCTTGGTCAGTGAGATGTATTCTAGCTATATACAGAGAAAGCTATATATATATCCATATACAAATATATATATGGTTACCCGGGTCACACTTGGGAAATTCTGATTTAAAGGGATGGAGTAGGATAATGGAATCTAATCTATGTTTCTCAAAGTTCTCCAGAGGATACTGCTGTGCGCTCCTTTCTTAAAATTACCATATGTGTCTGGAAGTGCAATCTGCTTTAGAACGCCAAGCACAGCACAGTACATGGTTTCAATTCCCACTTCTCCAAGTTGTCTGTTCTACCTGATCCCAGAACTGACTGCAAAGGGGAATCGTTGCTAAAACAGCTTTTTCTGACATTGACCTCAGCACTGAGAATGAAATAGAGAGCTGTTATTATCTGAACTATGCAAATGTGAGAGTAAGCGAGTGTGAAGTTCATTGAAAAGCCTCTTTAGGGGCAAATAAAATCCTGAGTCTGGTGTTTCCATGGATTCTCTCTCCCAGGTAATGGAGCAGTGATGATTTGCTTCTTGTTCTGTGTAGATACTCCAGTTTGTTAATGGACACCCTGTGTTTTATTATAAGGAGAGTTTACGGAGCCTGCATGTCTAAGAGAATACTACAAAATGACACATTCTTTCAAATAGTGCCTTGTCTTTCCTCTACTTTAATTCAGATATTATAGACCGTGGATGTCTGTCACCACTAGGCCTTTTACTCATATTACATACCCTGTGTTTAATTCTTCTATCAGCATTAATTAAGCACTCATATTAATAGAGTAGAGAATAAATGAGCTTTAGTCTATCTTTTCCTTTCCTGTTCAGGACAGGGTTGGTATGAGCAGGTAGATCTGTAATAGCTGGTAGCAGGGGACAGGAGGTGGCAGGGGAAAGGGGGAAGGGGACATGGGTATGCAGGTCTAGCCACAAGTGTTCAGGGCATAATATCTAAAGGGTAAGACAATCCACAGCAGTCAGCATCATGGAGTCTGCAGTAATTAGGCACAACATAATGATGAGAAACCAAAAAGTAGACAACTTACAAAGCTTTTGTGTGCCTTTGTCTTCCTCATCTGTAAAATGTGGATAATTTGGTACCTAGTAAGGCAGTATGTTGTGGTGATTAAACTTGTAAATATATGTACAGCACCCAGAATGGTACCTGGCACATAGTAAGGTTGCATTAATGTGAAATCACATTATTATTATTATTGCTTTCATCAACAGAAACTGGAGTGTAAGGTGAGTTCTGGGCCTCAAGAACAGGGAAGTGGGAATACGAGGTGGGAGGTAGGTTGCAAGTGTAGCTTGACCTCTGAGAAAGAATGCTGGGCTGGGGCTCTTGAATTCTTTCCTGATCAAGGCCCCAGTCATTTGTGGAGACCCTCTGAACTGAGCTTGAATCAGAGGATTCAGTGAACCTCACTGTGGGGATATGGAGGAGAAGAGGCCAAGACCCAATTTTTAGATCTGTTTTCTCCACCTGATCTGGCCTCTTGTCTTTTTCCCCTCTTGACAACAACATCAGGCCCCAAGAGAAGGAGTTCTCGGACCATCTGGCAGAGTGGCTGGTGTTCACGTTAACTGTCCAAGTCCCTGGAAGGTAGGGCACAACATGGTTGTGCCTTAGGCTATAATTCTGCTCTTCACTAGATGTCACAGGTGATCTGGTGTTTGATACAGGATTTGAGATAGAACTGTTTTCCTTTGTGGTAGTGGCAGAGCTCATGCAGGCAATTTTTACTGTTAATGTCAATCCAATTCCTTAATATCCATTATTGGAGAAATTCAAAGGTTAATCCTTTGAAAATAGTTCCTAGATCTGTGGTGGCTACGTAGTTTTCACAGTTCCCAGGGGCAATGGGATAGGTATTTTGCACAATGACTATATTCATTTAGTTATTTAATTCATCAATATTTATTGAGAGTCTACTATATGTTAGCAATGGTACTTGATACTCAAGATACGAAAAAAAAAAAAAAAAAAAAAAAAGATATGACATGGTTCCTGGCCCTAAGTTCTTCTAAACTAGTGCAGCAATAGACACATTTCCCAACACTTCAGTTCAGTGAAAGCACTGCTTATAGAGCAAGTATGAAGTGCAATCAGGCTCTGAGGATGGTCAACTCTACTTTAATGGTAGAGAGTCATGGTCAAGAAGAGCTTCACATAAAAAGCATGACGTGATCTTAGAAGAAGAGGTTTATCTGGAAGACAGAGAAAAAGGAGAATTCCCAGCAGAGAGGCTGCCTGGGCAAAGGGGAAGGCATGGAGTGTATGTTGGGAGGTTGGAATAAAAGTAGGAAAGTAGAAGAAATGGGATTGGGCAGGCAGAAAAAAACAACATGACCAAAGACTTTGCATAACATACTTGTAGGTGTTGACTTTATCAGATACCATTGGAGGACTTTAATATGATCAAATCTGCCTTTGAGAATATTCTGACAACAGATTGGAGGATGCACTAGATGAGAGGAAAACATGACATAGGGAGGCCTGTCATGCAGTTGAAAGACTGTTTTAATATCCACTTTATAGGTGATAAGGATGTGACCTAAAGTACGGCAGTGGGAACAAAAGGGAGAACTCAGTTTAGAAAATAATTTAGGAAGTAAAATCAAAAGGCCTTGGCGGCCAACTGAATGTCCAGAAATGAAGGAGAGACTCCTTTTTTTTTTCGAAATAGAGTCTCACTCTGTCACCCAGGCTGGAGTGCAGTGGTGCCATCTCAGCTTACTGCAACCTCCACCTCCTGGGTTCAAGCGATTCTTGTGCCTCAAGCCTCCTGAGTAGCTGGGACTACAGGCATGCACCACTACACCTGGCTAATTTTTGTATTTTTAGTAGATGTTGGCCAAACTGGTCTAGAACTCTTGACCTCATGTGATCGATCTGCCTCAGCCTCCCAAAGTGCTGGGATTCCAGGCATGAGTTACTGTGTCCAGCCAAAGAGTCTCTTAATTTAAAGCCAACATACATACTAGCAGCTATAACAATCCACGACGTATACTTCCTTCAAGTCCTCATTGGTGATTCAATAAAGATTTTTCTCTATATTAGTTCATTTTCATGCTGCTATAAAGAATTGCCCGTGACTAAGTAATTTATAAGGAAAAGAGGTTTAATTGATTCACAGTTCCACGTGGCTGGGGAGGCCTCAGGAAACTTATAATCATGGCACAAGGCCCCTCTTCATAGGGCAGCAGGAGAGAGAATGAGTGCTGAATGAAGGGGGAAGCCCCTTATAAAACCATCAGCTCTCGCGAGAACTCACTCACTATCATGAGAACAGCATGGGTGGAAAAGACCTCCATGATTCAATTACCTCCCACTGGGTCCCTCCCATGACACATGGGGATTATGGGATTACAGTTCAAGGTGAGATTTGAGTGGTGGTACAACGTCAAACATTATCATTCTCCAACAGCTCTTAAAGGAAAAGATGAAAGTGATAAACCTGCTGGGACAAAAAGAGAATTCACTTTAAGGAAGCTTTGGATTTGTTTTTCTTCTCTATTTAACTGTCCAAAACCAACGTTGTCCACTAACTGAAATTCTATAGATGGAGCTAATGGTGAAACCAGGGGATCATGGTCTTTATCTCTAGATCAGTGCTTCTCGAATTTAATGTGCTTACAGATCAACTGGGCATCTTGTTAAAATGCAGATTCTGATTGAGTGAGTCTGATTCTATGAAGCTTGGGAGTCTACCATTCTAACCAATTCCCAGGTGATGCTAATGCACTTGACCACAATTTGAATGGCGAGGCTCTAGCTTGTTTCACAAAGTAGGAAATATGACGTGTTAGTCAAACAACATAACTGCAACCAGATTTCAGCAACAGAGGAAAACAGCACATCTCTCAGATTATGCTGCTGCTGCTGCTGTGGATCTTTCAGATCTTGTTTCACATATTGTCTGAGTGTGGCCACTCAAAATGGTGTCTATCCCAAGAAGAGGGCCAGTAAAATTATACACATTCGCAGCAAATAAGATTATTCTGGTGACCTGAAAAGAGCCACAAAGAGTTTTCTCACCATGCTGGGCCTGGCATGTCCCACTGAGTAATCAAACCCTGATTCAAATCAGAAAGTAACTCCAACCTGCTGGCCCTCAAAAAGTCCTACTCAGTCAAAATGGGCTAGAATACATTGTGTTAAACTTGCTATGGGGTTGAGAAATATTTGAGGGTAAGAATTACAAAAAGCTATCTGCGGAAAGCAATTTGGAGATTTCTCAAAGAACTTAAAACAGAACTTTATTCAACCCAGCAATCCCATTATTATGTATATTCTCACAGGAATATAAATTGTTCTACCATAAAGCCACATGCACATGTGTGTTCATTGTAGCACTATTCACAATAGCAAAGGTTAAATAGAATTAACCTAGATGTCCAGCAACAGTGGACTGGATAAAGAAAATGTGATACATATGTACCATGGAATAGTATGCAGCCGTAAAAAAAAAAAAAAAGAATGAAATATGTCCTTTGCAGCAACATGGAAGGAGCTGGAGGCCATTATCCTAAGCAAGCTCATGCTAGAACAGAAAACCAAATACCGCATATTCTCACTTATAAGTGAGAGCTAAACATTAAATACACATGGACACACAAAAGGGAACAATAGACATGGAGCCTACTTGAGCGTGGAGGGTGGAAGGATGGTGAGGATCAAAAAACTATCTATTGGGTTCTAGGCTTGGCACCAGAGAGTTTGGCGAGAGTTTTAACCATAAAGGGATGCTGGATTTTATCAAATGCTTTTTCTGCATCTATTGAGATGATCATGTGATTTTTGTTTTTAATTCTGTTTATGTGGTATATCACATTATATTAGGGTTCTCTAGAGGTACAGACTTACAGGATATATATGTATAAAATAGGATATATATATAAAAACAACCTGTACACTAAACCCCTACAATACACAATTAACCCATGTAACAAACCTGCACATGTACCCCTGAACCTAAACATTGGAAAGAAAAAATAATAATAAAATGAAAATAAAAATAAATGTAAAGCACAAAAAAGCTGTCTGTGACAATTGCAATATTTATATACCTGTCACCAGAGAAAAACAAGACTAGAAATGTGTAAACTGACTCCTTTTTAACTTATGAGTCAGCACTCATCCACGTTTGGGCTCTACTCACTGACCATGTTGTGCTTAAGTTATGGTTTGTTTACATATGTCAGCTCTTTAATCACGACAGCATAAGTGCTAGGAACCAGGACCAGATGCTGGGGTTAGCATTGCCCAGTGGGAGACTGGCACTGACAAATGGCTTTGAGTGGCTCTGTCCCAACCTGGCCTGCTCTGGTTGCCTGAAATAGAGAGGAAGGTTGCTGGAGGGAGGCTGCAGTAAACTCTGAAATTGAGATGAGTCTGGGATGAGGAAAACTACTGTCTTGGGAAATAGGAAACTAATTTCAGCTCAATAACAGTTGGTTATATATTTTGGAGAAGCCATTTTGCCTTTCTTGGTCTCAGTTTCTCTTTTTGAGAAATGAGAAGGTAGGCTATATCTGTGGTCTTCAAACTGTTCTCTGCAGAGCTCTGCAGATTTCATGGAGGTACCAAGAGAAGCAAGCCAGACCTGCCCAATTCCTTTTCCCTCTGAATCATGTGAGTTGGTAGGTCCCCAGAGTATTATAGATGCCCTTGGTCTCTGGTGTCATGGTTACCTTTTTCTAGTCCATGGAAGTATTCCTATTAGTGAGACCATCTATTTCTGTTTTGAACTTTGTACAAGAGTCCTTTCTATACTCAGCACTAATAAAACATTGGAGGATAAGAAGCTACTCCTCTTTAAAAGGGTAACTGTAATGCTGCCCTCAGGAATCTTATGATCACAGATCACACTCATGAAAAATACTTAGAAGAAAGCTTGTTAACTATGACAGCATCTGACTATCATATCTCAATGGTATAAGTCATCTTAAAGGAAATTCATCTTAAAGGAAAAATCATCTCCAAGATTAATTTTAATAAACCAATCCAGAATTAACAAACCTTTAAAAAAATGCACTTACTGAAATTCCTGGACCATACGCTGGGGTTGCTTAGCTTGTGCAACCACTGGGCTTGTCTTTGTCTGAAAATAGTTATTCTAAGTAGACTATAATATTAGCAATTCATTTAAAAGAGGTTTACTTTCTTCATTAGTCATGGCTGTGTTTTATATGTGTTAAAATTATTTCTGCGGAACATACTAAAAGGATGTGTTACTATACCATTGCTTCTCTAACCCTGATTGTCCCAGGGTAAGTTTCCTTCAGCAGAATGTGCAGGTATCCAAGTGCTGAAGTATCTAGCAGCAACATTCAATCAAAGTGCCTCTTTATGTATAACTTGTAGATACAATGAAGGTCTTTAAACGGATTTCTCTTCCTAACACTGACAGCAGTGACTTGAAAACAGCAGGTGTACTTGTTGAATGACTGAATGACCGTTCATTCATTTATTCAACCCATGAAGTTGACCCCATGGCAGAGCTTTGTATGAATTTCTGTTTTCTTTAGAGAAGTGAAATGAAGCCATGCATCTCCTAATAGCTATGCTTGTATACTGATTCACTTGGCCAGCTTCATATTTATGTGACCTAGAAGATCAGCCTTCCTGTGGCAGAGGCTACACAATGTCACTCCATTGTTCTGATTCCTCAATAGGATTCTCCCCTCCTTGGCTCTTCCCTGGACCAAGGACAGAAGAATCATTCAACACAGAGGCTACTGACAAAAGGGGCATGTTTGGTGCAAATAGGGGTAAGTCATGATTAGTTCACAGAAGCTAAATTCTCCAAAAATACTATGAAATCTAGGAGATTCTCCGCCACATAGGAGGTTGTTCTTTATTGGATCATGTCAGAATATACAAGTGCATGTGCACAGTTTTGAATTTGTTTAGTTTCTTATTCATGTTAAAAACAAACACCTGATTGGAATTTAACATCAGAAAATTAGTAAATTGAGTTCAGCTCCCCATGGGCTTGAGAGCATCTTCAGAAAGTAGGCTTATGTTCCGGCAGATGAGGAATTGGCTTTGTAAATCATGGTATATGAAAAAGGTGACCTGCAAACTGATAGATTCTAGGAAATCTGTTCTGGAACTCGTAGGGTAAATAGGTCCAATTCACTCACTAAGCTAAAAAAAATATGGGTAAAGTAGCACGAGACACTAGTGGAAACATACTGGGAGAGGGGAACAGAGGACTGAGGTTTTCTTCTTACTTGATCATCCCCATTCACAGACCAAGGACAGCAGTATCAGCTTCTCACTTGTCAGTGATCCTTAGAGTTTGTTGAGATAATGATGACGATAGCATAATAAAGCGAAAAGTATTACAGCCATAAATGACTCACCATGATATGGCTATTGCAAAAGCACAAACATTGAAGCCATACAGACCGTTGTTTAAATCTCAAACTCTGTTACTTACCATAGCAAGTACTGTACTTTGATTAAGGCATCAAATTTTCTGAAGCACAAAACTGTGGCTTCACCTTTAGAATGGAGATAAAGTTGTTGGAAACATATGTAATTTAAATACACAAAATGCCATACCTTACCTAGGAATATTCAATTTACGGTTATCATTATCATCATCACAGGTAATTAATAAGAAGTCCAGTGGCTCACACCTGCGATCCCAGCACTTTGGGAGGCTGAGATGGGCAGATGGTTTGAGCCCAGGAATTCAAGACCAACCTGGGCAACATGGCAAAACCCCATCTCTACAAAAATACAAAAGTTAACCAGGTGTGATGTTTCATGCCTGTAGTCTCAGCTACTCTGGAGGCTGAGGTGGGAGGATCGCTTGAGCCCAGGAAGTCAAGGCTGCAGTGAGCCATGATTGCTCCACTGTACTCTCGCCTTGATGATAGAGTGAGAACCTGTCTAAAAAAAAAAAAAAAAAAAAAAAAAAAAAGTTCATTTTCTAAGCATTTGTTGATTCAATACATATTTTGAATGCCCACTATGTACACTGACAATTAGACATAATTTAATTTCAGCTTATGTTATGAGTGGAGACAAAATGAAATCATTTTAATGCATATTAAGGAAATATAGTGCTCTTAAATAAAAAGTTGAAGTTCATAAGGGACCATCATTAAGATTTAACTTGGTCACTAATATTTTGTTTTTGTTTGTTTTGTTTAGTTTTAGATTTGCATAGTAAAACATTCATATTCTTGCCCAGTCTTCCTTGTGATGAATAACATATCTGGAAGATGGCCACACTGTGGAGCAAAGCCGGAACCCAGCTAATAAAGTGTGGGCTCCATTTAGTGTCTAAGTGTAGTGTATAGACTTTGAATTTTATTCTAGAAGAGATGAAACCCACTTGAAAACTTTGAGCAAAGGAGTATAATGAGCTAAATTTACTTGAAGAGACTTATTCAGCCAATGTGCAGGGAAAAGATTGTAAAAGGGGCCTGGCTGACAGCAGGGAAACCTTTGGATCATCATTGCACTAATAAAGGAGACACATGATAATGGTTTGGACTTAATGGCTGTGGTGGGAGGTGGTGATAAATCGTTTAGATTCTGGGTCTGATTTGAGGGTAGAGCTTTGGAATTTGCTGGTAGATTATAGTCTGGTGTGAGAGAAAAGAGAGGAGTCAAGGCTGACTCCAAGGATTTTGGCCTCAGCAATAGGAAAAATGATGTTGTCACTGTCTAAGATGAAGACCAGGGGCAAGAAGAAGAAATTTTGAGGGGAATAGCAAGGGCGCAGTTCTACGCAATTCAAATTTGAGATGTATATTATATATTCAAGTGAAGATTCAGAGTGACAATTGGATGTATGAGTGTAGAAATGTTGGTGCAGGAAATAGAAATTTGACAATCAATGGCATATAGATGGTATTCAGTGTCAAGGGACTAGAAGAGATTACCCAAAGAGTGAGTGCAGAGGGGAAGATAGATGAGATTCCAGAGACTGAGCCCTAGAGTGCTTCAGCCTTAGGAGCCAGGATGGTGAGACGGTACCAGAAAAGGAGAGCAAAAGGCAGACCGATGGGAAGAAGGAGTGCCAGGAGAAAGTGGCGTCTCAGAGACAAGGAAAGAAAGTAACAAAAAATAGATGTTTTAAGAAAAAGGAATTGGTCAGCTGTGTGAAATGATACTAGTAAGCCAAAAAAAAAAAAAAGATGAGGACTGAGGCCTGATCTTTGGATTTGGCAAAGTGGAGATTTCCTTGATAACCTTGAGAAAAGTGATGCTGGAGAGAGATTGGAAAGATAATCTGGTTGAAATGGGTTCAAAAAAGAAAAAAAGATAAATGGAGATAGGATAGACAACTCTTTCAGAGGTTTTACTCTAAAGGAGAGGAAAGTAGTGGCGAGGGGAAAAGGGAATGACTCGAAGAAAATGTCTTGTCTAACAAGATATTAGAATAACTATGGCATGGGCTCTGAGGAGTCAGAAGGGATGCTGCTATAGGTCTGGAGCAGGGTCTTGGAGGGCTTTGCTGGTCCTGGCATTAACCTTTTGGTTTCTGGATTATAGACCGTACAGGAGGTCCCAGGGAAGAGGCTAGGTTGGAAAAGGTCAGAGGCAGATACTTGAGAGGCTCAGGGTAGCAGTGCTCACCAACCCATCCAGAAGTCTTTCAGTATTTGAGCAATCACCATAATAGTGTTCATGGGTGCCAGCTGAACATCAGCCTTGGATCTATACAGAGTTATGTTTTTTTCTTTATTACCTTTATTTTTAAAGATAAGGGATATTGCAGCATTTTTTAATGATGATGAGAATGACCAGAAGAGAGGGGAAGTTTGAAAATTTGATGATGTAAGAGAACAAGGTGAGAATGACAGGAGATGCTTGAGTGGGCGAATGCGGATGGGACTTGTACACAAGCCAAAGGGTTGATTTTGATAGAAATACGCCTCGTTGTTTGTTCCAACAGGAAGGAGTACAGAGGGCAGGGGTGCAGGTACAGCTTAGCTGCTCAGTGGTGGGAGGCGGAGGGCATGTGGAATTTCTCTCCCAGTTTTCTCTGTGAAAGACGTGAAATGTATTCACATCCATTTTTTTTTCTCTTCCTCAGGATCACTACCTATCCACGTTTTAACTGAGATTCATGTAGAATTCTAGGCAAACTCCAGTTACTAGGCCAGTTTTTCATTCAGAATCTGTGTCTACTCAGGAGGCTTTCATCTGTGGGACTTCGGTTCCATCTCGTTCCATGGTTGATGATCAGAGCCCCCCTCTCTTTTCTTTAAGAGCCAGGTAATTTACAATGTGGTGAACCCTGGCCCTTTAGCACCCTGAGAGACCTAGCAGGGAAACATTTCTTGCTTGGCACAGTGATATATCCGGGGCCATCGAAGAACCTGACTCAGAATAGGTGTGCAATAAGTAATTGCTGAATGAATATAGGAAGGAAGGAAGGCAGGAAGGCAGGAAGGAAGGAAGTTAGTTTTTGTCTAGAAGGGCCACCACGAATCTAGCCTAGTTAAATATGTCTCTGCTCAGGAGGTTTGCATCTGTTTATGACTAATTTCTCTGTTGCACCCTCGGTACTCCAAGACTTTTGCCAAGACTCAGAAATACATCCAAAATGGCTGAAGGATGACAGTGTTTGATTGCTTGTCATTCTCTCTCTATCCCCGAAGTTAATATGATGCTTATCTGAGTGCAAAGGCACAGACAGGGAGAAATTTAATGCAAATTTAGCCAAGAGTCTAGTGCCACTTCACAAAATATTGATTAGGTGTTTGATTTGCTCTCCCCTGACAATGGCCATAGGAATAAGCCAATGAGGTGGGCTTCGCTCCAGCTCGTCATGGTCATTCGATAAAGCCAGACAGCCAATGAGGAGCAGCTACCTTTCGATTGGGCGAGAGGCCAGTGAAGGGGGAACCCGTCTTAGCAACAGCAGAAAATATCGCACATGCCCTTGCACACAGGCACAAACACAGACACGGCGCCACCGCCCTGCTGCAGTGAACGGTTGCTGATTACGTATCCTAAGGCTTTTGTTTCTGGCTTTTGATTACGTTCTCCAAAGGACAAGTTTCTGTTCACAGATCACGCTGCTTACCTGGTCAGACAGCCCGTAATCCCTTTTTAATGGAATGCAGGGGCAACGGTCGTCTCTCTGCCCTCTGCAACACACATGTTATTAACAGCAAACTTTGATCTGCAGGTAAACGGCACAGGCTTTGTTCTTAGAATCCCTTTCATGGAGCTGGCCACACCACTGCCCTTCCTGACCCAACTTGCGGACTGAGGAGGGGGTGCGGCGTCGGGGGCGAGCCCGCGGGTCAGACTGTTGTTTGTTTTGCTTCCTGTAAGAACTGCAGAAGGGATTTCACCAGGCTAGAGCAGGCTTCCGTGTCATTGTTATTCTTCTTACAGGCTTCCCCTTTCATTGTTCGGTGGCCTCCACACCCAGGGCCCAGGAAAGCTTTCCTGTTTTCAGTGTGACACTTGGCAACGTCTTTCTTAGCCACTGGGTTCCAAACATTTAACATTCTCATTGGAAAGACTCCCCTCCTCTGGTCTCCACTGTGTTTTTATGTTTCCTGTACAGCTGCCCTAGTTCCCCAGATGCCAGGGGATGGGGGCTGCCTGCCCATCCTTGGTTTCCCCAAATTAGTCTCTGCCATGGCCTACTTGCCTGGTTTCTGTATTCTTCCACCCCCTATCCTGGCTCCAAGGCTATTTTGAGGCCAGTGGTAATGGCAGGTAACTGGGGTGCACTGTGCTTCCCAGCCTCATTTGTTTTCATCCATGAACTTGGCTTCTTTGCTCTGACGGCTGGTTTCAGCATGAATCTTTGATCCAAGAGCGTCTGACCATGGATTAGCTCATCCTGCCAGTAGCTCTCACTCATTTTCCCTGCTGACAGCTATAATTCTGCCTGGGTAGGAAAGCCTATCAGTTAGGACAACCCACACTCTAAAAGGTATGTGGCTGTATTTTAGATGACACAAAATAAAGTTGAGCTGCTACTGTAGGAATTTTTTAGACCAAGAAGGAGTGGTGCCTAGGAAATGGTAGCCAGATGTTTTCCATCTGCTTGACTACAAAACAAAGGGAAATGGCATGAAATGGGAGCAGGAGAGAATTAAGTCAGACACGAAGAACAACTTTCTGAATATTAGGGTTAATAGAACTTAGAATGTATTACCAAGCGACTGCCTTTGTCATTTCTTTCTGGGCTAGCTGCGATCCCCGTCCCCTGGGGTTTTGTGTAGGTGAACTCATTCACAGATGCAGTGATGACCCATGTGGGCTTTAGAGTCAGACTGGTCTACATTTAAGTCATAGCTCTGCCACAATCTAATAATGTGTCAGCAAATTTCCTTTTTTTTTTTTTTTTTTTGAGACAGAGTCTTGCACTATCGCCCGGGGCCGGAGTGCAGTGGCAATGTTCTTGGCTCACTGCAACCTCCACCTCCCAGGTTCAAGCGATTTTCCTGCCTGAGCCTTCTGAGTAGCTGGGTTTACAGGTGCGCACCATCACACTCAGCTAATTTTTTTGTATTTTCAGTAGAGAAGGGGTTTCACCATGTTGACCAGGCTGGTCTCAAACTCTTGACCTCGTGATTTGCCCACCTTGGCCTCCCAAAGTGCTGGGATTACAGGCGTGAGCTACCATACCCAGCCCTGTTTTAGCAAATTTCTTAACCTCTCTGGACCTTTTAAAAAGTCTGTAAAATGGAAGTCACAGTATCAGCCACATAGGTTTAAATAAAATCATTGTAGAAAATGCCTAACTTAGGGCTTAGCGTATAGTAAGCCTTCAAAAATGTTGACACTTCCTCCCGGTTCTAGAACACTCAGAGCTTCAGTCCATCAATAGACTTACAGTATCAGCATTATTCATTAATTAAAACAGTTTTGAGTGTCTACTTAGAACTTAGCATTATGAATTCTACATGTGGTTTCTGCCCTTGACAATGTGCACGTTAGGTCAGAAAATAAGCCAAACAAATTATGAAACGGTACAACTGAGGCAACACCAAATTAATGCCAGCTGTACAGAGGCAGTTTGTGTAATATGAGTGGGATATCTACCTGGGTTAGAATCATCTGAGAAAACATTACAGGAAAGGTGAGACTTTCCTACTAGAGACTTAAAGCGTGGCTAGAACTTGGATAGGATTAAGGGATGGAGGTGGGGAGAGGTTCCAAGTTAAGATAGTAGCATTTGGCAAGCTCTTGAAAGAAGAAATGGACCTGGTGCAGTGGCTCTTGCCTGTAATCACAGCATTATGGGAGGCTGAGGCAGATGAATTGCTTGAGCCCAGGAGTTTGAGACCAGCCTGGGCAATATGGCAAGATCCCCGTCTCTACTAAAAAGAAAAAAAAGAAAAAAAAGAAAAAAATTCGGGCATGGTGGCATGCACCTGTAGTTCCAGTTACTTGGGAAGCTGAGGTGGGACAATCACCTGAGCCCGGGAAGTTGAGGCTGCAGTGAGCCATGATCATGCCACTGCACTCCAGCCTGGGTGATGGGAGTGAGACCCTGTCTCAGAAAAAATAATAATAAAAAAAAAAATAAAAAAAATTAGGGGGAGAAGAAGAAATGAGTGTGGTTGTTGAAGTAAGAGGAAGGGAGAGTTGGTCAGCAGGGAAATGAGACTTAAAATAAATTAGCGAAGAGCTTGGCTCCTAGAATTAGGCTTATTTTGGTTTTAATTCAAGAACTTCCACTTATGTCCTTGTGACTCAGTTCTCCTAGCTGTAAAATGGGCATAATAATAGTGAGGATTAAATGGTATTAAAATGCAGATAAAATGCTTCATGTGTGTCTCACTGTAAAAACCATGCTTTGATACACACACGTGACCTTCATAACAGGGCAGCCAGGCAAATATTTTTAATGTGAGAGATAAATATTCAAAGGGCACAGCTATGAATGATGGCTGGATGGAATGAACCCTGTGCTGCTTAGGACCTCCAGGCCGATGACTTTTGGTGTCCTGTCTTCCAGACAGCTGCTTATGCCCCTACTTCTCTCTCTCCCTGGATTGTGATTCAGCACATAAAATTTTCCCTTTCGTCTCCCAATTTGCATGCTTATATTAGACATGGATTTGGTTAGACCTGCATCTGTTGAGATGGCTCGCCAATAATGGAAGCCCCACAGGGACTAGTGCGGTCTGGTTTCAGGAGTGGGTCTAGCAAGTGAGGTCTAGGTCAGGAAGTTATTAGCTGCAGAGTCAGGGAATATATTTAGCTGTCATCACTTTTTAATGAAAAATAGCCTGGTGGCATGTACATTCCAGCACTCTGATGTAGACAGTTGAGCACCACGCTTCCTCCATGCACTGGCTCCTCCCACAGAAAAAGGTAAGTATCTTCTCCATGATCCAAGGTCTCTGGGGTATGTCCAGAGACGATGAGAAATTTGATCTTTAGGAGGGAACAGGCGCTATGGTATCCTGGAGCTGGCTCTCAGCAGCTCGTGCAAGCCAGTTGTGTGTGTGATCTCTTCCTAACTCCACCTTTAGTAATGGAAGGTTGGTGAGAGTGTTTGCAACACAGAAATCTGCAAATGCTACAAATCAGGACTTTTTCTTCCCTGGAGAGCGGCATGGTAAACATTGACCATCACACCACTAAAAGAGACGTAGGGTGAATTTCCAGTTAGTGATTCCTATAGATAACCATTGTGGGGTAGGATCTTCCATACTCTAGATTTTGTTCTTCATTTTCTTTCACATGACATTATTTAATTGCTCACATAGAATGGAAACTTAAGAAATAATGGGCTCGTTTTAAGAGCCCACTTTGCTTGACCTAAGTTAAATTCTTACTCCTTAATTACTTATCACATGGCCTTGACTATGTTTACTTAACTGAAGCCTCAGTTTTCTCATCTGTAAAATGGAGCTAATAGCATCAACTATTTAAGGTCTGTGTGAACATTCAATGAAATCTTCCATGTAAAACACTTAGTACCTGGTATGAAATAATAGGCACTAAATGTAGGTGATTATACTTGACAGTATGTATCGTTCTGGTTGAGGGACACAATAAAAGTTGATCAGATATAGGCTAACCATGTCCTATCATGCTTGTAGTAAATGCAGATGTGTAATAAGGACATTATTTGACACAGTTATCAGAGCCATGTAACAGTGAATTCTACTAGCAGTATGCCACAACACTTAATTAAAATGTTTAATTTATTGCCCTGGTGTTTTTGCATTTAAAAAATGTCATGCAAAACAAAACACAGCACAGTCCCCACTCTCTTAAATTGGCATAATACACAAATTATACATTCAGCATCTATGGCAATATGCAAATAAAGCATCAACATATTTGCAGATTCATCATCACAAAGCATTTATTTTGCACTTATTTTCCATATGCACACCAGAAAAACATGATTTTTGATGCAAAGAGTTTCTACTCTTTTGGAGTCTGTGGTATAAAAGAGATAATACTGAGCTCTGTCTCATAGGTAGACAGACAGACAGAGAGATGAAAGAGAGAGAGAGGGAGAAAGAGAGAGAGAAGATACTCTTAAGGCAGAATAATATTTCTGTAATGAGTTAGTTCATAGAAATGTTATTTATCTATGTGGTGACATATAAATTCATTTTAGATGAGTATGAGATACCCTATTTGGAATCTTATACATGGGCAGAGAGATTTCTATTAAATTTGGTTGCCTTTGTTGATTAATTTCAATTTGTTTTCCTTTGAATTACAATGTTCTTTTTCAAAGTTATCTGAACCAGAGTGAGGGGCTAATTTAGCAAAGACCAGGGCAAAGTTCACCTAACATTTGGCCGTCGATTTACTCCTCGAAGTCTCCTGATTTCCCTGGTTCCCGTGGTAGCTAGAGATTCAGTGGTTCTGTATTGTGAGCTTACAAACTTCAGGTCAGCATCCTCAGTCAAGATGTGTTAGAATCACCTGGAATGCTTATGAAAATGAAGGTTCCTAGGCCAAAGTCCAGACCTATAAATCATGCCTATGGGACCTGAAAGTTTGCCTCTCATGATGAGCCTGAGATCATGGTAATCCACCCCAAATAACTTCTCTAGATCCTACGCCTTAACATCGCTCACATCCTGCGCCTCCTCGTGACTTCTACTGCTGCTGCCTTAGTTCAGACTCTAGCCTGGCTGCTGTAACAGTCTCCTCATTGGTCTCTGAGTTATCCTCTTTACTGCATTCAAAATAAACTGAGCAAAATTCAAATCTTATGTCAGATCTAGCCTAAAATAGCTCCCTATTTTCTGTAAAATAACTTACTCTCTTTGCTAAGACAAATAAGGCCCTCACCAGCCTTTTTCTTCTGCCTCATCCACTCAGTTTGTCCCTTGGGCACTCCAGACATGCTGCAGGATTTTGCACTTCTCTAAACACTCTCTGCTGTTCCACAGCTCCAGGCCTTTGCTCTTGCTAGATCATCTAACTAGAATGACCACCCCTTCACCCCATGGCTGACTCTCTGCAAACATCTACTTGTCTTTAATGCAGCCATTCAATAATTACCTCTTGCATGATCTTATGTCAAAATTATATTTATACATATATATTATATCATATTATATTATATTATATCATATTATATCATATTATATTATATTATATTATATTATATTATATTTCCTAACCTATTCTTTTGTGTGTGTCTGGTTTTGTTCCCCAATTTGTATTTATTTTCATGATAGAACTTACAATATTTTACTGCAGTATTCGTTGACATGCTTGTTTCTTCCTTGAAGCCACAACCCATGACTTAGGAGTCTTGGTATCTCAAGAAACATATTAATGTTTTCCAGAGTAAATGAATGAACTAATGAACTGTGAAATAGGGAGCCTACATTTTTCCCCAACTGAATTTGCATCTCAGGATTTGGCTGCATCATCTTGGTGATGCAGGAGTTTTGTCTGAAGATCTCAAACAAAATAAAACAATTTATAGCTTCCCATGTGGAAGTGGGCTCAATCCAGCTTTACTAGTAAATACTAAAACTGGATGAAGCTCATAAAATGTTTCTTCTTTCCAAGATGTGGAGCTAAAGGAAGGGAGAATGAAATATATGAAACCAGTGTCTCTGTTACATAACTCTCAAAGTGCATTTTGGTAAATGAACAATCTATGTGGCAAATCTAACTGATCTTTATGGAGAGTTATTTTATTTAATTGGTTGATTTAATTTCCTAGCAAATGAAAGCTGAAAATACTATCCCTGAGAACACTTGCTTGTTACAAATCCCTTCTGTTATCTAAACCTCATTTATTTCAATTAATTTCCCATCATTCTTTCTCTTTAAGAGTACATAGTATAATTTGGGTATTTCACAGTTTTCTTTCAAGGTTGCAGTTCAAAGACCAAATGTAACCGAAGCTGAAGACTTTCAATTCCACTATCTAGAGCAATTTCAAAAATCAATGGTTGCCTTCATCTGTTGCTGGTGGGAATGTAAAATGAAACAACCACTTTGGAAAACAGTTTAGCAGTGTCTTAAAAAATTAAATGGAAACTTAGCATAAGACTTACCAATTCCCCTCTCAGGAATCTACCCAATATTTTGAAATGAAAGTACACATCTACATAAAGACTTGTACATAAACGTTCATAGCATTGTTCACAATAGCCAAAAAATGGAAACAACTCAAACGCTGATCAACTGACGAGTGATGAAACAAAATGGGGTACATTTATTTTATGCTATTCCACAAGAAAAAGATACAGAATACTGACACGTGGTGTGACATAGCTGAACCTAAAAACATGCTAAAGGAAAGAACCCAGGCATGGCTGGGCATGTTCACTAATCCCAGCATTTTGGGAAGCCTAGGTGGGCCATTCGCTTGAGGTCAGGAGTTCGAGACCAGCCTGGCCAACATGGTAAAACCCCGTCTCTACTAAAAATACAAAAATTAGCTGGGTGTGGTGGTGCGCGCCTTTAATCCCAGCTACTCGGGAGGCTGAGGCAGGAAAATCGCTTGAACCCGAGAGGCACAGGTTGCAGTGAGTCAAGTTAGCGCCACTGCCCTCCAGCCTGGGCGACAGAGCAAGACTTCATCTAAAAATAAAAGAAAGAAATAAGGAAGGAAGAAAGGAAGGAAAGAAAGAAAGAAACAACCCCAGGCACAAGGGAATACATATTTTATGATTCCACTTATATAAAATGTCCAGAAAAGACAAACTTTAGACAAAGCAGATCCTTGCTTACCTGGGATTGTTGGAGGATGAGGAGGGGTGAGACAGGAGCAGGAATTGGTGACAAACAGGCTTGAGGGAATTTTGAGGGGTGATAGGAATGTTCTAAAACTGGATGGCGGTGATAATTGCTAAGCTCTATAAATTTACAAATAATCATTGAATTGTACACTTAACCATGGGTGAATGCTAAGGGATGTAGATTATACTGTAATAAGGTTGTAAAAAATGATTGAAATTACCCCTTGTTTACCTTCATATTTTTATTTCCAGTGATATTACAGTTTCATAAACCATTCCCAGGTTATATGAAAAAAAAAAAAAAAAAACTTTAATCACAGAATCCAGATTTTAAGTTGGTTTCTCCTCCACAAACCCCTGAGGCCATACCAGTGGAGACATATTCAGACCGTAAAAAAAGGTTTTTCTCCTTCAAACTAATTAAGTAAGCACTGATGACGTCAGCTGTATTTGCAGTGCACCTGATAAAGGCCATGATACTAATTAAATTGTGGAGTGATTAGAAATGTAAATTACCAGACTTGGTTCAGCATGAAGCATTGCTTCCCAGCTCCAGGACAGTGGAGGAAATAAACAGCCTCATCTCAGTTAATGGATGTGTCTCCGATTGAACATGAGTCTAATGAGAAAATAATATTAACTATGAATGGCTAAAACTTACCTATTCATATGGGGCAGCATTTCATTTACAGAGGAGCACCTTTCTAGGTGTGAGTGCACTGAGAAATGCTGTGACAGGGCAGAATGACCCCTGAACTTTGATGTTAGATAGAACTGAGTTCAAATTCTGCCTTTCTCACTTATCAATTGTATGATCTTTGGCTAATTTAATTTAATTTCCCTGAACTTGCATATCTTCATCTAGAATATGAGATACTATTCTCCACCTCAAAGGATTTGGGGGCTGATTAAGTGAGATGACTTATGCATCACTGGGCCTAGCATGTGGGAGATGTGTAACAAATGAAATCTATTCACAGGATGGCTTAGATAAGGCAAAGAGTTTTGACTCTTCATTCATTCACCAAATATTAACTACCATTAAGTGTCTCCCATTCATTTATTCCTTCAATTCAGCAAATATTTTGTAAACACCTGCTCTTTTTCTGGTAGAATTCTTAGTGTTCAGAATGCATCAGAACATTTAAAAAGATAAAAATCCAACTGGTCATGGTGGCTCATGCCTATAATACCAGCACTTTGGGAGGATGAGGCGGGTGGATCACCAGTTCAAGATATCCAGATCATCCTGGCCAACATGGTGAAACTCCGTCTCTACTAAAAATATAAAAATTAGCTGGGCGTGATGGCACGTGCCTGTAGTCCCAGCTACTGGGGAGGCTGAGGCAGAAGAATGGCATGAACCTGGGAGGCAGAGGTTGCAGTGGGCTGAGATTGCACCACTGCACTCCAGCCTGGTGACAGAGCAAGACTCCGTCTCAAAAGAAAAAAAAAAAAAAAGACAAAAATCCATACTATAGCAAAGCCCACTTAGAAAATAACCATAAACATAATAGATGACTAAATTTTATATGTGAGATATAGTAATAAGTTTTATGGAAAAACAACAAAGTAGAGCAAGAGGGATCTAGAGTGAGGGAGGCAGGGGAAATGAGGGGTTGCAATTTAGGATGGGGAGAGAAGGGCTTATTGAGTAAAATGCAAACCCTCAGAGGAGGTGAGGGAGTTAGCCATCATCTAGCAAATAGCTAAGGAAGAGCCGAAGAGCCTTGAAGGTCAAGCACACGTCCAGTACAAAGGCCTTCAAGTAGAATGTACAGCACCTCTTCAAGAAGCACCAGAGAGGCCCGTTACCTTGCCCGACACTAGGTACTCAGCAGTAAACTGAATAATAAGAATTGAGTTCAAATTCGGCCTCTGTCACTTGTCTGTTGTGTGAATTTTGACGGGTTATTTAACTCCTCTGAGCATATAGCCCTTCACTTATAAAATGAGATTTGCGTATCTGTTTCAAGGGGTTATCTGTCTCAAAGGATTAAAGCATTTATTTACCCCACTTATCTTTGAAGCTAGAATTTATAGGTTGTGTTTCAGCAGAATAGGGACTGTTGTTTTATTTCTGTCTGGCTGTGATTCATTTATCTGTACGTGGCTTCCTCTTAGGCTGAGCCTGCTCCAAAACTGCAGCAGGGTTGGTAGGGGCAGCTAGGATATGGGGCAGGCTGAAACAGAAGAATGATTCTGAGATGTAAAAGAAGATGTAGCCATGAGAGAGATAAACATTAATGTGTTCATTCAGCAAATAGTTATTGAACTAGGTTATAGGCACATACTGCATTGAGAAGAACAACATGGAACATGATAAAGAGTTTTCAATACTGGGATGATAATACATTTTATACAGATAACAATGTGTGTGTGTGTGTGCGCGCGCACACATGTGTGTGTAGTTTTTTTCAGAATCAACTGTGCACCAAAGGCGACTCAGACATTTATGTAACATGCCAAAGATTTCTGGTGAATTGTTTTGGAGGTTGAGAGAAGAAGAGAGAGACATGCTGGCTCCTTCAATGTTAGTTTTCTCAAATATTTTTCTTATTGCTTCTGGCTGGATATGGTGTAGTGGAAAGAATAGTGGATTCAGAGTCAGAAGATCTTGGTCCAACAACTGCCTCTTCAAGATTCAGTGGTGTGACGTGGGTTCATCATTTAACTCCTCAGAGCTTTATTTTACTCGTGTATATAATGGAAAGGAAACATCTACATTGTCTGCCTCCCAAATGCCAAAGGTCAAGTGAGGAGATACATGTGAAATCATCTAGTAAGGTATAAAAGCAAACACAAGGTGCAGTGAGGCGCAGGTCATTGTTGAAGGGAGTCTGATGGGAACTGGGGGACGGTCAGTTATCTGTTGTAGGAAAGAATGGCTTTGGCATTTCTCCACAGAGGAGACATTTGGTGCTAATTTATGCACATTAGTTAATTTTGTTTTGCTGGGGGCTCAGATGGGACTCCCTGATGGATGTGCCATCCATGACAGAGTCAACAAAACCACATGGCTCAATACTGTGATCCTTCTAGGGCTGGAACTAAAGGAGACAGGCTCTTGAGAGGCACAGGTTTGGCTGACAATTTCAAAGTCATCTGCTCAAGGAAACCCTGCTGAGGCCTAGAAAATGGGATGCGTAGAGAAAACTCTTTTTCCTTAAACACTGTTGGGTTCATTGTCAACCCAGCTCTCCACCCATCTGAGTTTAACATTCGAGGCATGTAGGAATACAGCCACAAAATGGTAACCGGCGGTGCTGTGCTCTTCGTCCCAAGCTCTGAAACCATCTGGGATAGCTGAGAGTGAGAGAGAGAACAGTGGCAGACTCTTCAGTAGGAGAAAAACATTCTTAAGAGGCAAGCTTAAAGCAAGCTATTGGGGGGAAAGAGAATTATTCAGGAGAAAGACAGCACGATGCTAAAATCATGTGTGTCTGGTTGAAACATACATTGAGGGTGAGCGGAGAAGAATCCTTGAATTCTAAGAATCATTGAATCTTATCACGGGCGTGATGATGATAAACCATAGATTCTTTTGGATCTCTGTTTATATATATTAGTCTCACTCCCCACATTGTGAGCTGATCCTAAATAGGACCAGGGTGTTTACATATTTTCTCTCTCCAGTGCCTACCCCGGTGCCTGGCATCTCACAGCTACTTGCTTGTGGGACCAAACAGAATGGTTTCACCTGCCCTTTCCATACGCCAGGGCTGGCTAGGGAAGGGAGGCTATCCCTGCATTTTCCCACGACAGTCTTTAATAGGGGAAGATTTTCATTTAGCTAAAAGATTAAAATATTTCTCTTCTTTGGTATTCATTCATTTAAAATGTGCCAGGACGTAAGCACACTGTGACCTCTTTCTATAAGGCAGAGCTTCCCACGGGTGCTGTGTGGTCTTGGGGGCACCTGGAATGGCCTACCGGTGTGCCCTGAGTTATTCATGATTATATGCTTTTTGTAGTGGTAAAGTATGAAAATCATTTGGATAAGCATTTAGAAATTTTGAAGTTTATTTGAACATACATTGGTTTGTTTATAAACTCGCTAGCTTCTGTGATGACTGTTTAGGCGTATGCAGCTCTCTGAACGAACCCTGCCACCAGAGAGTGTTGTGCGACCGCTGAAGTACATTTCATTCCCTGGTTCTTCCTGTTAAAATGTCCTAGTATGAGTTCAATTTTTTCTTAGTCATGATTTATTTATTCACAAGGAAGTTCTTCGCTTTGCCTGCAGTATAAAAATATTGTTTTCTGATTTAATTTGCTCTTATATTTTGTATTGTTCTAATAAGGTAGAAGGCATATGTGACTTTTACCTTTACCTTTTAAAATCAGGTGTTAGGCATTTCTAAATAGAAAACCATTAACTGGGAGATTTTATACAAATTTCACATTTAATATATTGTATATAACATTTTATATTTTAAAATAATGAACAAACAAAATAATTTTATTAATTTTAATTCATATTAATTGATTTTATTACTAAGCCTCATACTGAATCTCCCAAATTCTTCCCAATTGATCCCAGGCATTCAGCTATTATAATTATCTGTGCCTGTCATGAGGTGAAACAAGGTCGGGCAACGTTGCTACAAATTATCCTTTTTGCCATTTTTCACCCTGGGAAGTGAGATGTTAATGGAAAATTGTTAGTCTTGGTAGAAGAGACTTGTTAGAGGAATCCAAGATGTTTCTATTTTCGTTTTTAAAACTTCATTTGCCAAGGTAGTGAAATAAAGTGGGCAACTCTAACTTTAAGTTATTTCCTGGTGGTGGCCACTCTGATAGGACTGGATGTGTTTCTGCAGATTTTTACCTTCCCCGCTAGATCTCCCTTGTTTTCTGCAAGAGAGAAGTGGTAGAAAGAGACAGCAGGAACGGAAAAGGTAAATGTCACAACACCCAGCCAGCCATACTTTGAAATTAAACATGGATTTAACAGATTGCAAAGTGTCATAGTCATACAATTCAAGTAATTCATTAAACCGCATTTAAATGAAAAGTAAGTGATACTCTCCTACTTAACAATTGAACAAGTGATATTATATTGAATTGAAACACTTAAACTTGACTTCTATTGAATAAATACAGCCAATACAGGACAGAAAAGAAAAAAGAAACCTCAAAATGGATCTGAAACTGACCTTAGATGACTATTCCAGGCTGCTAACAGTGTGTGCAAGGAGTGTCCCCTTTCTTCTGGAAGGCTGAGGAGAGAGGCTAATGCCGAGAAAGTGCACCTGCCGCTTTGAATGGTTGCCCTAGGGCTGGAAGGGGGCACAAGGCATGAACTCAGTGATCTCAGGAGTAAGACTGCCATAGCTAACAAATGAAAATATGATATATGAAGTATCTGAGACATAATACACTAAAAAACTATTTGTTGTTTGTTCAAAATTCAAATTGAACTGGGCAGTTCTGTTTTTATCTGGCAACTCTACCTAGTGAGGAGCTGTAGGGAGAGGTATCAGGGAAACCATTAAGAAGTAGAAAAAGGCCAGACACGGTGACTCACGCCTGTAATCCCAGTACTTTGGGAGGCCGAGGCAGGTGGATCACGAGGTCAGGAGTTCAAGACCAGCCTGACCAAAATGGCAAAACCCTGTCTCTACTAAAAATACAAAAATTAGCTAGACGTGGTGGCATATGCCACAATCCCAGCTACTCAGGAGGCTGAGGCACGATAATCACTTGAATCCAGGAGGCAGAGGTTGCAGTGAGCCAGGATCGCACCATTACACTCCAGACTGGGTGACAGAGCAAGACTGCATCTCAAAAAAAAAAAAAAAAAAGAACTAGAAAAAAAGGAGTCTCCCAGCTAGTGAGTGAATATTGTAATAAAGACAACAAAGACATGAACATCTTTTCTGTGCCATATATGTGGAATGAGATTTGTATAGGACTTCTAAGGGGCAAAGTGATAGTCGGTGGGGGGTACTCTAGATAACATCAGAACTTATTTTTGAAGGAAACTGGAAATTCCCCCAAAAGGATGATGGTGGGAGTTAAGGAATGGCATTTCGGGCAAAAAAAAACCCAACATGTCCACAGGCAGGGAGTAGTCAAACAACTGGTCCTTCTCCACGAAGCCTTTCTCGTCACATCCAGAGGGAATTCACCTTGCCTTTCTCTGTTCTGTCATCACCCTTTGTTGGAGCCTAAATCACATAGCCCTTATACTTTCTGCTACTGGGACAACTGTGATGTGGGCCCCATAGAGCTGGCAAGTGGCAGGTGGCTCATGGAAAAGACTTGAGACTTGTCTGCTGTCCTAGTTGAGCAGCGAACCCAGATGCTTTTTGCAGAATATTCATTGAGAGCAAACACATCAAATGTTTCAACGATTTTTCAAGCAAAGCAACATTTTGCTATAGTGTATGTATATGTACTTAAGTAAACACTGAAAATTGATTTATATACATCAGAGCTTAGGCATCTACTTCCCACGAGAGAAGTAACAACATGAAAGTAAACCGAACGGAAAAATAAGTAATATTCTTTGCATTCCCTGAGATTTATCCCAAAGCCAACCCTTACTGCTTAAGTGGATGAGGGAAAATTCTCCATTGCGTCTCTCAGCAGTCTACTGCTTGTACATGTTCTTTTTCGGAAGAGGGACGTTGTCTCATACCTTGTGTGTAATGCTTTTATTCTAGCTTTTAGAATCAGCTGCTTAAAATCCCTCGACTTATGGTGTTGTGTAAATAGATAAGTAGGACTATGCTTTTTTATTCCTTTTGGGCACAGAAACTGAAGAACCTTGGGTATTTACTGGAGGGGAACTTTTTCCCTTCTTCCCCCAGTGATATGCTTTGGAGGAGAGCTTATGCAGAGATTGGAGCAACAAGAAGGGGCCTTCTACTAGCTTTAAGATGGAGATAACATTTCCATTTTTGTTTAAAAATGTTGATTTTCAAAGCTTTACTAACTGTAATAGGTGAGGTTTTGTTGTGAATATTCTGTTTGCGTTTTGCTGCTGGGGGCAAGGAGAGGCTATTTGGAGCTACCTGGCTCATCAGCTACCCTAAGGGTTCAAAGTAGCTTGAGTCTTTCAGCTCCAGGAGCTCTTGTATTGCTGCTGAAGTTAATGTTATGTGTTGTCTTTCTCTTTCATTTTCTTTGCGCATTTCCTAAAGTTCTGAAGTCGTTGACCATCCAAGGATTTTACCTAGATCTCTGACGACCTCCCTTGGCTTTTCTTTACCTGAGAATTGCCCATCTATGGTCCTATCCTCCATCTGTGCAATTTGTCTTTTTCAGGACTGTGACGACAACATGGTCGCCTTTGCCTTGCTTGGCTGTGGTTTGGGGTGGCATTAACACCATGATTTCCTTCAGGGCCCACTGAGGGTCGGTTTCTGCGCTCCTGCGCCACCTGCTGTCACCAGCTCCAAATGCAGGCTCCCCAGTCGCCAGCCCTGGGCTCCCAGCCCCAGCCAGAGTCCAAACCTCAGAACAACCAGATGTTATTTAGGCTGCCAGATTTCTGTCTGGGCCTTATCTATACCGCCTTCATTGGCTCACTAGATCAGAATCCCAAATGTCCCCGGATGACTTGCCTCAAGTCACGCAGACCCTGAGCTCTTTGGCCAGAAAGAGGGAGCCTGTTTGATTGGGGGTTGCTGACCGGTGGCTCCTGCCAGCTTTCTGAATGTGTGGCCAGTGGAGGCTGGCCTCTCCTTAGCAGTGAAAATGCAATTGGATTTCTTTAGAAATGTCAACAGACACATGACACTTATCCTTTAAGGGACTCCCCAATGTGTCCCCTGACTGGGCCACTTAGTTTCTCCCAAGTTGCTCAGAAATGAGAATCTTTGCTTTTTACTTTTTAGCACTCTGGGCTTTTCTGCAAACTCACAAAAGTTGGTGATTCTAACCAAGGGACCACAAGAAAGTGGAGTGCTACTTTTTATGAGTTAAATTAAGTACCCCCATTATTCTTTGTTTTAGGTTGAAGATCTCTGGATGTCAGGGACTTACGCATTTGCTCCCTCTCCATCACACACAGCCTGGCACATAGTAGGTGCTTCCCACAATCTTGTTAAAAGGAGCAGACTCTATCTGGTCAAAATCCTTCTTGGAAGTTCTTTTCTATTTGTTTGTCAAGAGGAAAAAATGCCAGAGTTGAGACTGTGAAAGTTCATTCCTGATTTAAGACCAAAAAAATAAAGCTGAACCTGAGAGGAAAACAATGTTGAGTGTGAGTTGTGATTTCTGTGATCACTCTGATAAGAATGAGGATGGTGACTGGCTGTGGTCTCCCGCCTGAGGTTTGAAAAAAAAGAAATATAAGCACGCAGGAGAGAACTGAGTTAGATATGAGATAGAACTTCCTAAAAGCAGAGGTTATGGGATATCCTTATAAAAAAAAAATACAAATGGGGGTTTATGCTAGCAAATACTTTAGAGAGAGATACACATCCATTTAGTTCAATAAACACTTATTAAATTCCTGCATTATGCCAGCACTGTATTAGATACTGGAGTAAAAAGATTGCAAAGTATAGTACCTGGTCACCAAGAAGACAGAGACAAACAAGCAGACAATTTCAATATAATTTCCCGGTTGCTAAGAGAGAAGTGTGCCCAGGGTGTTGTGGGAGAATATGAAAGTGCACTAATTCAAACTGTGTAGTCAGGGAAGGCTTCCTGAAGGAGGAGGTGCTTCTACTGAGTCTTACTATTGGGTGAGAGATATCTAGAGGAATAAATGCAGTCAGCATATTCTGGCAAAGATGGAAAGCTAGATTAGCTGATGTACAAACATCTTCAGATCATAAAAACTCCTTTTAGTCCTTCTGAATTGAGTCATCTGGGAAATGCTGTTGTCCCACAGGAAATGTCTTACAATTCTGGCAGCCTAAAGGGGCTCAGTTTTCTATTCCATGTTCAGCTTGTCACCTTGTTGGGACAGCCTCTTGTAGACTTAGGAGGGAAAGAGTAAAAGAGGGAGTCTTATTTTCATTTGCATCCAAGGGTCATGGTCCATTAAGCAGCCTCTGCGCTCTAACATTCAGGGAGCTGCAGAACTGGTGTATCCTTGATGCATCAGATCTGATATATTTGTGTTCAAAGGGAATAAACCAACTGCTACTGATAAATTCTCTCACAGCAGCTAGTTTTTGAGTTCCAACAGGTTGTTGTACCTAGCCCCATTGTACAGGTGGGAAAACTGAGGCTGAAGGGTACAGAGTCACTTTCTAGGCCCTGGGGAATAACTATTGGCTACTGCATAGTAATTTAGCTTCTGATTTCTCACTGTACCTTCCCAGGGTGGGAACCTCTGAGAGTCAATTTTCCCAGAAAGAGGCACTTTCGAAATGGCAGGCCTGTTAGTAATGGCCTGTTTCCACTGGGTATCCTGCCCACTGGGCTGGCACCATGGGAGTGGGGGTTCCCAGCCACCCCAGGGAGGTCATTCAATCCCAGCCATGGCAGCTGGTGTCCTTGGTGCCCTGGACCACCATCAGAGAACGGAATCTGCGGGAAAACAAAGAGTGCAGGCGTGGCGGCAGACCTGAGCCCTCCACGTCCGCTTGCCCAGGGCAGGTCCCAGCAGGGTTAGTGCCAGGCGCTGTGCTGATTCTCCACCCCCTTCCCAGCCCCTCGGCTCATCTGCTGGCTTTCAGAACTCCAGCCATCCTGAATGGGTCTTTGTGCGTGCCCCAGGAGCTGGCTCGGAAGAGCCTGATGGAAATGCTGGACAGAGACGTCTCCTTTGGATCCAGGCACAGCCCGTCGTGGTGCCATCTTGCGGGAGCCAGGCTTTTATTGTTCCACCAAGCTGCCCTATCTGGGAGTGAGTTGGGACCTGGGAATGGGAGAAATGTTCTGCACCCCCGACAGTGGGGTCATGGGCAGGGCCAAGGGGATGGCAGCACCTCTGTCACTTTCCCACAGCTCTCTTTCCCACGATCAGTCTTTGCTACTTTGCCCCCCTGAGATGACTGCGATAATATTAAAAACAAGAGGCACCATTAATGGTCACTCCCGAGGTGCCAGGCATTGTGCTAAGGGTTTCTTTCCATTGAATAAGTGTTCTCAAAGATTCCGTGGGATGTGTTGTCTTATTATTCTTGTTTTACAGGTGAGGAGACCAAGGTTAGGAGATGTTAAACTACCTGCCCAGGTAATTCTGAACAGGAAAGTGAGCACAGATTGGATTCAACTCTGCCCTTACCTCCTCCTTCAGTCTTCAAGGTGTCTCTTTCCAATCATTGAGGTCCTAACACCACTTGCACTCTCGTTCCTAAGAAACCCCTGAGTTCCAGGGCACCAACACAGACAAAAGCCTGGTTCTGGCAAAATGTGAAAAGCCTCATGGCCTCTGAGGTTCCTGTTTTTAATGCTGTCATACCCTTGTGCTTTCTTTTTTCTCTGAAATCAAGAGTATATTTTATTTTATAAGATAGAAGAAATCGTAGATGTGTAAGGAACACGTTGGAGTACAACTATAGATTGAAAATGTTGTTAAAGAACCTCATCTCCATCCTCAAAAAACAAAATGGTTTTATGAGACAGACAAGTACCACATAAGGCTGGAGTGCAGGATGCATTTCAGATGTCGGCGGTCCCAGCTCTGTCACCACCGCCACTGCTCTGGCCAGGCGTCCTCTGTGGATGCAGGGATGAGGGTTAATTCCAGGTGTCTGACTCTGAGGCTCTCTTTGGCTGGGTTGGAGAGTAGGTGAAAATCTTGCTTTCATTTTTTTAATAGATAGAAGCAGTGGTGATAACGGCATTTGCTCACCTGCCCGGCTTCTCTTCTATGTATGACAAGACTGTCACTTAGGAAGGGTGATTGATGTAGCTCTCTTTTGGAGCAAACTCGATGACCCTTTTAGGGGAAAGAAGTTTTAACTGTGACTTTTAGAGCAGCTCTGTTAGCTGAGCCAAACAGCCAGTTGGGAAAGGCTGTATCTCTCTGTTTGGAAAAAGGCGATAAATAATCTATGGTAAACAAATAAACAACAACATCAGAAGAAACACAGGTTAGATCTTCAGAAGAACTTCCTAGCTGTGCAGTGTGGTAAGACAGCAGGCAAAATTGTAAGTTGTGCTCCAGAATTTGCTGAGCTCCCCTCCCCTCCCCTCCTGTCCCCTCCCCTCCCCTCTCCTCCCCTTCCCTTCCCTTCTTCTCTTCATCTTTTTTTGAAAGAAAAGTTAGCTTCTCACCTCTCTAGGCTGTTATCTGTATAGCCTATACCATTCCCAAGATAGGGGAATGACCATTGACTATCATAGGCCTCATATAGAGAACCTTTATATCCATCTTTAACACGTGACAAAAAGACGCTCTCTAGAATCTGAACCCCCAACATTGTGCCTGGTATAGTGTGTTATCCCCTCAGTGTGAACAGTTAATGTGCACATTTGTAGCCACTACTGCCTTCAACCCCAGAAATGGCAATGCTGTAATAATGGGTAAAGAGTCCGAGTTGTTTTTCTATGAATTATTCTCCAAGTTGCTTTCTACAATCTTTTTTTTTTTTTTGAGACAGAGTCTCTGTTGCCTAGTCTGGAGTGGTACAATCTTGGCTCACTGCAACCTCCGCCTCCCGGGTTCAGGAGATTCTCCTGCGTCGGCCTCCTGAGTAGCTGGGCATCCGCCACCACACTCGGCCAATTTTTTGTATTTTTAGTAGAGATGGGGTTTCACCATGTTGGTCAGGCTGGTCTCGAACTCCTGACCTCAGGTGATCCGCCCGCCTTGACCTCCCAAAGTGCTGGGAACAGGCGTGAGCTGCCGCACCCGTCTTCTACAATCTTCACACTTCTCTCTGATATCCAAGGATTTTTACCAGAGCATGTTTCTTCATTAGACTATTGCTATCATCATGGATTATTGTTACAATTTGATTGTGGTGATATATAATAAATGCTTATGATTTGAGGAACGGAAGTATAAGTGCAGCAGATAAATACCCATCACAATCAAGATAGTCTGTGGAGGATTAAGGTCCTAAGATGTAGGGTGTTGAACAAACAAAAATCATAAACAGCCATTAGCCCACTTCCAATTTCAGCCCCTTTCAACTCACTATGGTGTCATGCTCTGGTGTTTTTCTTGGGAGTCACTTGTTTCTTTTTTACTTTGCTAATCTCATTTCTGAGAATGGAACTTGCTATTAAAACAAATAATAGTTAAAGATAGTAGAGTTCAAGAGCTTAAGGGATAATTCAAGGCAGACACTGGAAAGAACTTTTTGATTGTGACAAGGAGGATATATTGAAGAAAACCTTGTTTAAATAGAGCAAGTGAAATTTACCTCTGGGGCGTGGGCTACTTGAAGTTTGAGTAACTTTCTGGGTCTCAGTCCTTTAATTATGGGGTAACATGTGAGTCATAGGACAATTTTATCTTTGTGAAGAAAGCTGTCAATGTGTTTGTTGGACTTTGGTTAGTAGGCGATGCAGAATCACTTGTGACCAGCAGGCAACAAAGAATCACCATGAAGTTTGGAACATAAGAGTCACATAATCAGAGGCATGTATTAGGGAGACTAAATGAAAAGTCACATGTAAAATGGATTACGGCGGACAGATCCTAGCAGTAAGAAACCAAGTAAGAAGATATAGCAATAATCCAATTGAGAAAAAATGAAAACTTCACCGAGGGTAACTGCAGTAGGAATAAAAGAAAGGGACTAATTCAAGAAATACAATGGAGAAAGAATGGACAGAGCTTGGCAACTAAGCAGCTATAAAGGAGGGGCACGGGTGAGGGAGGAATTAACTATGACACAGTCACAATCAGATTTCCCCAGAGAGCAACTGGGCATTTGTCCAATGGCCAATGGGAGCAACTGAACTTTCTGCACTTTTCTTGCTGACAAATAAGCAGGGAGTAACAGTGGCCTGTTAGCTGTGTGAACTCCCCCATAACCTCTCATGATGAGGGGAGTATGACCCTGTCATAGGGTGAGTCAAGATCAGAAATAGGGCAGTGGGTGCAGGTTTGTACTTCCCTGAGGGGTGATACCGTTTTATGGGTCCCATTGTCTTAACTCTTCATGGTGATAATAACTAATACTCAGGTTGCTTTTAGTTAGTGGGGCTCTCTCCACACACAAGTGAGGAGAATTCTGCAAAGAATTGGGAGGAAGAAATTTAACAGAAAGTGCCATGGCAATATCCTGCACCACCCACTGGCAGTGTTGAGTGACTTTTCGTGTTTTAAATTAGTTTCCACCCTCACTTTTTTTTTTGTACCATTTTCCTACTTATAAATTCAAGGCTATGGTACCAGATTTCCTTGGCTTTAGCAATGAAATGGAAGTGACTTTTAATTAAGTCCTGTGTTTATTGCTGTGATGCCACCCAAAGGCAGTAGGCATTTGGAAATGTAGTGAAGATGTGGCACCTTAATGGCCTTCAAGATTAAAGAGTTTGGCATGGGACTCTCAGGCTTGTCTTCTTGGAGTCTCCCTGTGGGCCTCTCAGATTACCTGGCAGCATGTTTGCTGACTCTAGGACAAGAAAAAAATATTCTTTTGCTAAACAAAGCCCAGGCAACCAAAGCTTTTTCTTTAGAGGTCTACCTGGGCCCGGGGGGCGGTTCCTCTTTTTATGACCCAGATTGGTCCCTAGCCAAAAACCTACGAAATTCCCTGAAGATGAGCAGCTCTTGAGTCCAGTTCTATTCTAAATGAAAGACAGGAAACCTGACCCTCCCACCATCCCGTTCGGTTTCCCACACTGAAGACTGTTGTGAGTTTAGGATGTTCTTTCCCTTCTTGGCGTGGAAATATGAACCTCTACTGTTCATTAGTTGATATAGAAAAACCAAGCACCCTTGTAATTAAGCCAGGCAAATTTCAGTTTGTAAAATTTCCTCAAAAGCATAGACGTGTGGTTACTTCCGATTGTCAAGTACCCAGTGGGGGCTGAAAGTCTCTGGTTTGAGTGGCACTGGGGGCTCCCGGTGGAGCCCCCTCCCAGGAGAATGACCACCAGAGACCTTCTTGTCCAACATGCCAGGCTTTTTGATAAGGATGTTAGAACCGGATTAGGTTCCTAGAATTTATTTATCCATCTGCAAATGAGATTTGCCCTGATTTTGTGTCTTTTAAGTTAAAAATGGCAGTTTTTTACCTTGCGACCCTTTCGTTTCTGTCTGAGTAAGAAAGTTCTGCTCTGAATGATGGCTCTCATATCTCTGGACACATGGAGGTCGTCTCATCTATGAGAATGAGTTCAAATTTCCCTTTTCAAGCAATTCTGTTTCCCCGTCTGAAGAATGCCTTCAGACTCAGAGCACAGTCCTGCAATGCCGTGGCCTTACTAGCCATGAGTTAATGCTAAGAATCAAGGGCACACTTCTTTCTATGATAAATTTTTGTTGTGGGAAGGATTCTGGTTTTCTGGCAAGTATCTCTCAGAATTGGTCAGTTCTCAATGATCTGCACTAGATTAGATGCTTTATTTATTATTCGTGGATAATTTTAAATTCCAAACTGGCTATGCCACCGCTTGACCTGTTCTCATTACGATATCTCTCAATGCCTTCCTCTAAGCTAGAAATAGCTAGGGAATGTTATGTATTCTGATGTAAGCATAATAGAAAATAAACAAAGAGGTGAATTTGTTGAAAAGTCATGGTGTAACAATTTCAAAATCAGGAAAAAAACCAACTTTAGACTAATCTAAATAATTCTTTGGAACTGAATTATTTCTACCCAAATATCATGATTATAAAAAAAAAACAAAGTTATGCATTACTGTCTCCGTCTTTCTCCCAAAGCCAGAATTTACGAGAATGTGATTGCAGTACTGAACCCTGAAGCTAGTTGAAGTTCAGGAATGAGAGGGTACTGACACATATAAATACTTCTTTCAACTTGTGATCCCGTGGGGCTTGTGCTAAAAGCCTCTCTAGCCCTTTCTCAAGACAGTCTTCAAGGGAGCCGGCCCTGAGCCATCTTGTCCGTCCTCTGAAATGGGATGAAGCCCAATCAGGCGAAGTAAAATCAGAGTGAAAATAGGTTGCATCTCATTCTCTCTTTGGGAAAACCGTCCTGTGCCTACTCCACCTTAAAAGCGAAACGCGCACTTTTTGTGTGCAGAGACTGCACGAAGTGGGCCCCCTGCTCTTTTCAGGGAGGGAATGTAAGCAGATCTCTGAAGAAACCACTTGGCTCAGCAATTTTAGGGCTTGTTGTAATTGGCCTGGTCTAAAAGAATTCAGCAAGCTGTACCTGTGCCAAGGAAAATGCAAAAGCTTCCCTGAAACAGAGGCGTTTAGAGTGGAGGAGAGGAGCTGGGCTCATCTGTGAGTCTGAGTAGAACAGCAAGGGGCACAGGAGAGCTGCAACACTGGAGAAGCTCCAAAGAGGCTGTTTCCTTCCTTAGCCACGGGTGGAAGTCACATCCACTGAACTGTCCCTTGGCAGGGTGAGTGGGGTCTGCCGGAGAAGGATCTAGAGTGGGAGGCTTCCTCCTTCCATTCTCAGCCTCCTCGTTGCCCTGAGGAGTACAGCCCCCAGTGTGGCCAGTTGCTCAGTGGTCCTCTTCTGGGTTCAGCCTCCACTGCCCTTATCTGGACACCGGGGACTAGGAATATTCTCTCTGACATTCCCAGGCCAGGACGACACTTCATATAGACTGACTGTTCCTGATTCTTTGTGGTGTCTGATGTGTCTTTTCTGTTAAAAACATAAAACCTAGCAATGATTCTTTGGATATTCTGTTATTTTCCCTCACAGTACCCTATAATCCTTTGCAGGAGTTTTACACTTGGCTGTGCTTTTCTCCTTCACCTGTTACTCTGTGACCCCTGGAGGGTCAGTCTCGTCATCCCAGTCGGGTTCCTGATGCTTACCATGGTCTTTGGCCAAGAGTAGTTACCGAGCAAATGATTGTTGACTGACTAATAGTAATTCGGGTTATTGTGGAACTTGATTTCTACTTCTATCCTGTGTCTTGAGCATATAGGAGGTGTCTAGTCAATACTTGAAGCATTCAGATTTTTCCTGTTAATTGACAATCTTTTGCAGCCAGGAAGGTGCCCTTTGATTCTCTCTCCTGAGAAGTGAGCTAGTTGGGAAATGGAGACACCAAGTCTAGCTTTCTTTCTGCTTCTTTCTACTCAGAAGATCTCTCAGTGCCTGGCCTTCTTTTTCCTCCCCAACATTTACTCTTATTCCTGCCTCTCGTCACTGCTTGAGACCCTGAGATGGTCTTAGAAACGACCCAGATATCTTAGACCTCTCATGCAGTTTCTTCCTTCACATCTCCCTACCTCTAAATTTTTCTCCCTTTTTCTTCATCCCTAAACTCTGTTTTTCTCCTCTGCCTGAGCTCAGGGTTCCCTCTGCTCAATCAGAGGTCAATTCTCGAATGCTCCATTTCTCTTATCTGACACCCTCATCAGCTTTGCACCCCTTTTTGCAACCCTGTCCAGGATAATATCATGAAAGCAACTCCAAACACGTACCACATACGCCCCGCCCAAAGCCCCGTAGTATTTAGTCTTTCCTTTTTAGCAATCTGCACCCTTTCTACTGCCCTGCCCCTATTCTTGTACCTTCCCAGCCTGCAATGTAAGGCTCACACATAGATGCAAAAGATTGCAGAATAGGCAACAATGTCACCTATACTTTTTACTGGTACTGTGTGTCCCGAGTGTGTCTCCTCAAACTGTAGGTAGGACTTTTAAAATTTACTGTAATTCCGACTTCAAGAAATTCTAATTAGCTTTAGGTTCTGCCTTGTATTCTGGTACTATACCAAAGGTGCTTTTCCCTCGCGTCCATGTCTTGCTAACTGCATTTTCTATGCGTGTGTTTTGCTTATTCTTGAGCCCCATCAGAATGGCCTCCAATCAAATTGACTTCAGAGACTGAGTTCAGACAGAGATCAGACAACCACTCAATCAGGGAAGATATGGATGGAATTCAGACATCGGGGGAGGTATTTGATAAGATGGCTTCTAAACATCATCTCTTTTGAGAACTGCTATTCTCCTTAAACTGGTCATGCAGTGTAGGAGTTTTTCCTTTTCTTTTGTGTTTTCCACTATACTAAAGGCCATTTGCCCCACCGAGGAGGTGCCTAACTCTTGGACTTACCTGTGATAGTTAAAGAAATAGTGCTGCTCAAGGGAAAGAGAGGAAAAGGCCGCAAGCACACTTTGGATTTATCTGATCAGCTAATGTGTTAGACCAGGAGATCCCTCAGCAGGAGTTAAAATGCTCTGTGTGAGGATGTCACATGCTGCTTTTGTCTACTTTCTCCTTTTGGATCCCAGGTTGTTCATAGACTCAAATAGTCCAAGAGCTACAAGGATCCCAAGGTTATTTCAGTGCAGGCAGCCTCCATGACTGGCCCTCCATTTGACCAAAGAACGTCCAGTGACAGAGCCCTCACAGCTTTCTCCAGACACAAAGTGACCTTTCCAAATCCGGACTAAACTACTTGAATATTTTCTTACAGTGGATCAAAATATTTCTCTTTGACGTGTCTCTCCGTTAGTTCCATTCTATTTCCTGAAACTGGGCGGAGCAAATCCCACCCTTTTCTAATTGAGAGTCCTTTAAATATTCGAAGACAGCAATTACAGAGTTGTATCTTTATCTGCCTAAATATTTCCAGTTCTTCGAATTCCTCATGACATGGTTGCTTCTACATCTTGGTTGTCCTATTGTCTGGGTCCTGCATTTTTCCTGGTGTGGGGTGCAGAGCAGAATGGAATGGTCTGCCAATCCAAAGGAGAACAAGACTCTCCTTCCCTCACACTCATTTTCCTGTTTCTCCACTCATGACCCCATGTCCCTCACATGCTCCAGACCCTCTGATACTTCCTCCTGTAGAAGTAATTCTGGATTTTGATCCTGTCTTTCACAGCGGGCTTGTCACTGAAGGTTCTCAGTTTTAGATCTATTTGTGTGAAAGGGAAAGGGAATGTTTTGTTTTGTTTTGCAGCTTTTCTTGATTTCTCTAAATCCTTGTTGCTGTTTTTTTGTTTTGTTTTGTTTTTTTTGTTTTTGTTTTTTTTTTACTTGACCTGACTTTGTAACAGGGTTTAATTATCTTCAGGGCAGTTTAACCCTTTCATAGTCAGCCCTAGGCCCAACATAGGTCTGAGAAATATTTATTGAGTTTATGGTTCATAGCAATATCATCAATTGACATACCTTCTTCTGCTTTGTCATCATCCTCATCATCATCATTATCATTTAAGTGGCACACAACTTCTTTTGCTTAAAGTTATTGCTGTCTTTTGCCTTTATTCCTGTAATACCAATGTTCATTATGGAGAAGGAACTCATAAAGTAGCTGCAACAGAATCAGAGACTCGTGCAACCTCATGTATCATTTCCAGTGCACTAGCAAGTGGAGCTAAGATCAGAACCCAGGGTTCCCGAACTTCTCCTGCCCCGTATGTCTAGACTACGTTCTGTCTCTGGAGAAAAGTGGGAGTGACACTCACTGATCATCCTCAGTACAGGACAATGAGCCACACCATTAAGGAGTACTGATTGGCTCCCCCGCTGTGAGAACAGTATGCTGGGTGTGACACAGACAGAGAGACCCAGACCGAATCTGTGGGAGAAAACTGGTCATGATGTCAAATGTGGAGGAAACAACCAATAGTCCTGGTGGGATGCTCTCTATTTACCAGTATAGTTAGTGGAATGGAAACAAGGAAACTTTCCAGAATGACAACTGTGCTCTGCCACTGAACTGTAGGTTAGCATGTGGTTTGTGACATATTATTTCATGTTGCCACCATACCAGTTGTGAGATCTTGCTTGTGAAACTAAGTTAACTCCATTTTATGGACAAAGAAACTGAGGCGAGAGTGGTTAATTGAGCATAAAATAAGTAGCAGAGCTAGGTATCAAGTCTAGATCTGTTGAAGCCTAGAGCTTGTTTTGCCACGTCACATTGTCTCATTGACTCTTCCAGCAGTCCTGGCAAGGGAGCTTATAATTTCAGCAAAACAAATCTCAGACCAATTTCCACTGGCCTCTGTTAAATTCGACTACCTTTCTGATGTTGGTGGCAGCTCTGTGCTGAACCATATGTGAAGACTGAACTTGGAATAAAATAATAAAGCTCCATTTATTAAAAACCACAGCTACTTCATGAGCTGTTTCTCCATAAGCAACATAGACACTACAGTAATAAAGATTTAAAAATAATAATAACCATAAGCAAAAGAAGCTGTGTGACACTAAAATGAGGAGGAGGAAGAGGAGGAGGAGGAGGAGGAGGATGACAACGATACCTGCCAGAGTGGGTTAGTATAAATGAGACCGTGTTCCTCTGGAGAAAGATACTATTTGGACATACAGTCTGTTTTCACTAAGGTGGGAAGCAGTATGTGTCCAGAGCTCTAGAGAGACTGAAAGGCCAAGTGTCCACGGTGGCAAGAGAATCCAGGAGATTGGACCATCATGTCTTTTACTCAGAGAGTGGAGACCACGCCTTATCTCTCAGAACAGCCCTGTGTGAACATCCGACTTTATGATACATTGTGATTGTGATACAGGACTTCCCATGCAGCGCGTAAGCCATGCAGGCTTATTACTCACACCATACTCACCTGGACCCAGAGACCTCCAGGCCCTGAGGACTCCGTCTCCCCAAAGTATTTTCCTGAGAAATTACAGAGGACCTCATCCGTGCAACTCACACAGAGGCTGTTCTTCGTGGCTGGAGCTGGACTCCACGCCCTCTGGGGCACATCCTTGAGTGTGAGCATCTTCTCTCGCCCTCCTCCCACCCAGGCACCGTCCCAACTGGGCACTGCCTTGCCATGCCCCACATCTCCCACAAGGGGGAGCCCCCGGAGGGCAGCTGGGGCTGCGGAATTTTGGAAGCGCAGAAGTTTTCTCCTCCTGTCCTGTAACTGGTTTTCACTCACTCAACTGAGAGATTTCTTTGTTGCAATGATGGGGTCTAAGATAACACTTCTGGAGGCTGCAGGCGAGAAACACAGCTGATATCATCTTTTATTATGTGTTGTTATTTGCCTAGCATTATAAATTAAGGAGGAAAAGTAACAAAGAGCTTGAAGACATGCACAGCTCACAGGCCCCGGGTGGAGGCTGGCGGCATCAGACAGACAGAACCAAGACATCTGAGGGGCAACCAGGAGGTGCGTGTGGCTGCAGAGCACACAGGTAGGAACCTGCAAGAGGACAGTCGTGACGGGGGGAGGAGTGGATGGAGCATTCACAAAAGATGGTCAGCAGAGATTAAAGGGGAAAGGCAGTGCAGAGGAGTTGGGAGACGGAGGGAGAGAGGAGGAAGGAGTTCCAAAGGAGTGCAAAAGAAAAAAATGTTTGCAGGGTGTGATGCAAAAGGCTCACCACGGAGTGGGAGAGGGAGGGTTTGGAAAGTAAATCAGAGACATAAGAGGGTTTGAAGTTGGTTCCAACTCGGCCACCCCGGAAACTTCACAAGACGTGAGAGGATGGGAGATTGACACTAAAGGCTCAGTTGCACAAGAAAATTCAAAGTGAGTAGGTGTGCCAGAAAGTCAATCTAATCATTCTGGTTGTGTCATATAGCCACACCCACTCCGGACTTTAACCCAAACTAGAAGGAACTCTGGTCTGAGGGTGTTTTCAGGTCCTCTCCGCTCGGAACTCATGTTTCACACTTTCCCTTTCTTCTTTCGGCTCTTCCACAGTCGTTCTAGGTATGGATTAGGAGTCAGAAATTCCGTGTTCTAGTCCAGGCTTTGCCACTTACTGGTGATATTCGCTTAAGAAAAGAAATATCTGAGTTTCCTTTTCCTTTGTCTATAAAAGGAAGATAATAATATATTACTTATGAGCCCTACAGGCTTTTTCTGAGGGTTGAATAAGTCAGATAGTGTGAATGAATGCTCTTAATAGACTACAATTGCTAGTTAAATAAAATATGGCATTAATAATAATTAATCAGTTATTATATTCTTCCTATCCTCAACAGCGGATTTGCCTACTGAGCTGTGGAGAAATATATATATGAAGAATAAGATAATATATAACATATACTTTATATAGATATATTAGCCTTAACCTACTATCTGTGGGAAAATTTAGAATATATGACTCTATTTCCACAGCACATGTTAGAGTAACCTCTTTGGCAGATAAATAGGAATCTTTGTGTTCTTACCTTTTAGCCACCATCAAATGTTCTTTTCCCCGACCTCGGCTACAGTTTTATATTTCTCAAACATGCAGATAATGATTGATGGTGTCTGCCTGGCTACCTAGATGAGTGATTTTTCTGTGTCCTGGATGCTGCTGCCGGAGCAAATGTCAAATGTCACACCGTGTCTCAGGCACATGATCAGACTAAATATGCTGGGAAGAAGCAAATAAGAGGCTCTGTTAATCAGTTAATCATCCCATCACTATATTCCTTGCCTGAAATGTGTGTGTGTGTGTTTTTTTTTTTTTTTTTTTTTTTTGGTCTGGGTCATTTGTTTCTTAGTTCATTGAAATGTCTTGAATGGAAAATTGGGTTCTGCACACTGGGTCTGGCTGGTTGAGTCTGGCTGTGAAGACTGAAGTTGGCTTTGATGCCTATAGATGCACTCACCCTTCGCTTGGGTTCCAGAGGCCATGTGGTGTATGGGGAAGGCAGTATAGGTGGTGGGAAAATCACTTGACTTCTCTTGTTCATCTGTCAAATGAAACTGTTACCATCCTTCCTTTGTGCATCCAAATGTAGATGTAAGGAGCACATGAGATTATACTGCACACACCAACAGTTTGTAACTCTCCAAGTGCTGTATAATTGTGAGGTTTTATCGTCATTATTCTGTTGCATGTTTCTTACTAGTGATTTACCCATATTTCACAATTTAAATTATTTGAAAAGCTGTCTTTCCCCAGCTGTTAATATATTCTCTTACTTTTTTTCATTTCCACCAATCAACTGATAAATCAAATATTTATAGAGATGCTAAATTTGTCATATACCTACTCACCGTCAGAAACTTAGTATCCTATCTAAATCACATGAATAGATGCACAATGTGTACATAGACTATTTGTATTCTTCTAAAAAAAACTAAATACATATATACATCCTTTTTTGTGCATGTGCCCATTCCCCTTTTAATAAAAATATATGTAAATATGTATTTGAGCAAGAAATGTATACCTACATCCACACACAAAGCATCTTCACTTAGATAGCAGATTTAATGGGGAAGAGGAACAAACACATCACTCTATCAGCATTGCAACTATTTTAGAGGAGTCCAGAAGTGACCACAATACACAATTCATGTGGTAAAAAAAATCATGGATCAATTTCTGCCCTGTTCCTAGTAATGAATATCAATATCTTGCCTCTTCTAGACAGACTGTCAGCAGCTTCAGATATTTTAAATGAGTTTTAAAATAAATATGCGAAGTCAATTATTTTGAATCTCATCTGGAGCAATTAAAAAACATCCTGACATTTAAGGTGATATTTTTTCCCAAGTAAAATAATTATAAATAATACTAATTATGAGCAAATCATTCAGTTACTCTCAGTCTGGTTCAACCTTTAGGTTAATAAACCAATCCATTAAAATCCATCTTGCTCAAAGGACCAATTTGTTAAAAAATGTAAAGACCTTTCGCCAGAAGTATGATTGATATTTTCTTTAACAATAATCAGAGCTGTCTTTCCCAGAACAGAGTATGGTCAAGTGATTAGGTATAGAAAACGGGTGTTCTTTTATACCTCTCTTGGTACTACTTCTCAGATAGGTACAAAATGATATTGATGATGATGAAGATGGTAGTGATAATGCACAAAATTAAAACTCTAATGTTAAAGAGAGTACCTTAAAAAGATGTTTGAAAGCCTCAAGACAACTGATCACAAAACCCAACTATATTACTCTTCATGCCACAAACAGAATTTAGATATTCCCCTCTGCCTCTAGTGTTTCATTCTCACCAAAGGTGTAGGGTGGAGATCTGCAAATGTGTCCCATGGGCCAAATCTGGTCCACTACCTGTTATAAATAAAGTTTTATTGGAACAAAGCCCATCCATTTATTTAGATACTGTCTTTGGCTACTTTTCTACTATAGAGGCAGAATGGAGTTGTTACGACAGAGACCACATGGTCCACAAATCTTAAAATGCTATTATCATTCTCTCACCAAAAAAAAAAAAAAAGTTTGCCAACCTCTGTGTTATGTCATGGGAAAAAATACTCATCTTTGAATTTATAACAGTAGCTAATATTTGAATAGCACTTTAGAGTTTATAAAGTCTGACCATGTTATGTATTATTATCTTCACTTAACTGATGAAGAAATTGCTGACTTTTCTTTTTTTTTTTTAATTATACTTTAAGTTCTACAGTACCTGTGCACAACATACAGGTTTGTTACATATGTATACATGTGCCATGTTGGTGTGCTGCACCCATTAACTCATCATTTACATTAGGTATATCTCCTAATGCTCTCCCTCCCGACTCCCCCTGCCCCACGACAGGCCTCGGTGTGTAATGTTCCCTACCCTGTGTCCAAGTGTTCTCGTTGTTCAGTTCCCACCTATGAGTGAGAACATGTGATGTTTGCTTTTCTGTCCTTGGGATAGTTTGCTCAGAATGATGGTTTCATGAACTAATCCTTTTTTATGGCTGCATAGTATTCCGTGGTGTATATGTGCCACATTTCCTTAATCCAGTCTATCATTGATGGATATTGGGTTGGCTCCAAATCTTTGCTATTGTGAATAGTGCTGCAATAAACATACATGTGCATGTGTCTTTATAGTAGCATGATTTATAATCCTTTGGGTATATACCCAGTAATGGGATTGCTGGGTCAAATGGTATTACTAGTTCTAGATCCTTGAGGAATCGCCACACTGTCTTCCACAATGGTTGAACTAGTTTACACTCCCACCAACAGTGTGAAAGCTTTCCTATTTCTCCACATCCTCTCCAGCATCTGTTATTTCCTGACTTTTTAATGATTGCCATTCTAACTGGTGTGAGATGGCGTTTCATTGTGGTTTTGATTTGCATTTCTCTGATGACCAGTTGCCAACTTTTCTGTAGTCATTCAGTCATAAAGTGGTGTAGGGAGGACTTGACCTCTAAAGAAGGAAGAATGCTGCCCCAGTGGCAGCTTTCTAGAAGCAGGAAAGGAGATGGCTCTCAAACTGCAATAATGGCTACCTGTCTCTTTTATCCACCTAGATGTGACCATTGCCCAAAGACAGTAGAGAAAATAAAACTCTTGACATTCTTTTCTCTCATTATCTGACCTTGGCCGGGGTGATTTTAGCCTTGTCTGCTTCTATGTCCTTATTCTCATAACCAGAGTTATACTAATAAACAGAAAGGAAAGCAAAGTGGTTTGCAGTCAAAGCTAAACTTTACTGCATCAACTCTCACTTATCCATACTGAAAGGAATGTGTCCACGCTGAAACTGGCACTGTGGCATGAATATTCCCAAATAGCAGATAACAGAAAAGTCTTTTTTTTTTTTTTTGGAATACACTATCTTTTAAAACTTTGCATTTTGAAACAATAAATCCTCATTTCTTTTTTTTTCATTTTATTCAAGTTAATATCAAAATTATATTTTCCCCTCTGAGCTTAGGACATCTGTTAGCAAAGTGGGCCCCGAGGTGCTAGATATCAGGTGGAAGGATGCCTGGAATGAAAACCTTGCCTTTGAGATTCATAGATATAAAACAACAATTGTTTGCTGGGACCAAAGCTTTTCTTAATCTCATGTTTTCTTGGAAAGGGGTGAGGGATAAAATGAGATACATAAGAATAAGAAATTTTTACATTGAATCTTCCCTCAATATTCCAAGCCAAAGATAAGGATTTAAACAATTGAACTAATTCAATTTTTTCTTCAACCAACTTTTATTTTGAGTGTCCACTGTGGCAGGCACTGGTAAGAGTTGGAGTATCACATTGACTAAGAAAATTGATTAGAGAAACAAACATGTGCCTACATGTTATTAGAAATAAGCAACGGGATGGGAGCACGGATAAAATCTTAGGTATGCTCAATGGAGAAGTCGTTCTTCCTTAGACAATCACAGAGGACATTATGGAGGAAGTGGCATTTTGTGAGACTTGAAGAATACACAAGTGTTGGGCATCTGAAAATGGGAGGGGTGGCATTCTAGGAGGGAGCAAAAGCATAAGAGCAAAATGTAGGGTTTGGATGTGTTCAAAAAATTGTTCGGTGTTTGTGGAACATATGGTTATATGGAGATAGAAGAAGACAAGGGAGGTAAAACAGCATGGAACCAGATTCTGGAGGGCCTTGGATTGTAAGTTAGGAAGTTTGGTCTTTATTCTGTAGATAGTGAGAACCACTGATTCTTTGTGTGCAGGTGAATTACATGATCACACCTGTGATTGGGAGTAGAATGTGACTTATATTGGAAAAGAGCTTGGAGGCAGGTCACCAGAAAGATGCCAGGTGAAAAAGTATCTCCTCTACCTTGTACTCTAATTGCAAGGCTGCTTCTCTGTCACAACCCTGACTATTGTAGGTTATAGCACTGGCTGAGGACTTTCTGAGGGCATTTATTTAATGACATGCCAGTGGCATTTACTCATAAAACCAAAAAGCCATTGAGGCCAGAAATAGGGGTTTTGGTTACTTCCCCAGACAGGATGCAGTTTGGGTGATTACACATGTGATTCATCGAGGTCGGGAAGCAAATCCTCTACAAACAAACACCCCTCCCCTCCAAGCCCAGTGACTCATGGCTTCATCAGTTTGATCCATGGAAAGCTCTTAAGTTCAGGCAAAATTTGAGGTATAAGGTTAAATCACAAATCTTTAGCATTTATCATGATAAGAGAAATATTTTTATTCAGTCTTTCAACCATTCAAGCAATAAACATTTATTGAACTCCTATTGTTTTAGAAACAAAGCATATGGCATTGTAAAGCATAGTTCCTGCCATAAAAGATTCCCCAGCTTAACTGGGAAAACAGATATAAACAATAAAGAGAGTATCCTGTAAGTATTATTATAGAAAAATGCAAACAGAACTAAAGGATCAGAGGAGAGACACATAGCTGCTTTGGGAGGGGACAGGTGGCATTGGAATTGGGTCTCAAAGAATAACTATCCATCATTATTCATTCATTATTTTGACAAATAATTATCAAGCACTTACTATGTGCTAGGCACTGTTCTAGGCATGAGATTTCATGCTTTTGTGGAACTTAAATTCTAATGAGAGAACCCAGATATTAAGCATAGCTGGGAATCAACCAACCAACTATGTACCCTCAGGGTCTTTACACTCTTGTAAAGGTACGTTTCAGAGAGCAGCAACTAGCACCTTGTTTCAAGCAAGAATAGATGCAAAAAGAAGCATGGATCTCGCTCCCTGGGAGAGACTGGAGAGAGAAACCTCAGGTTTGGGATGCCCAATTTGAAAAGAAGGCTTATTAATAGCCCTGAATTAAGATGGACAATTGCCCTGACACTCTTTGGCTATAGTGGATAGGCATAAGTTGGAGACCATTCTTACGTGGAAATTCATAGCATTCGGTCCCCTGACATTCTGATTTTGTAGTATCTATCAGGCACATGGAGTCACTGACTAGGGACTCTGGGTACAGTTGTTTGGATTCACTAATAGATTCTTGGTACCTTCAATCTAACAGTTTTGCAGTGGTTCAGTGCCATGAAAATGAAAACCTAAGACACTGGCCACCTCCTTGCTTAAGTAATATTCAGGTCAAATTCTGTAACAGCCCACTTCGGTTTGGAGGTCATGCTTGATTCTCATTTCATCAGGTTTTCTAAAATAACCAGGCCATGAGGTGGTTATTGTTATGGTACTCATTGGAATGGGATTTGACCTATATAAGGCAAAGAACTAGGACAGAAATAGCTCTTCAGCCCATCACAGGGTTGGAGAAATCCAGTATAAGCAATCGTAGTATCACAGAGCTGGAAGGGCATCAAGGTGACTTAAGGCGATCCTGGCATCTGCCTCTAGGCCTGTCTGGAAATTTAATGTAAATTCTAGAACTCATTATTTTAACAAATGCATACAAACATACTCATCTTGAATAGTATAGGTCCTTTCAGGGTAGTGTTGCTGCCTAGCCTTAGGCAAAACATCTTTGAACCTCCTGTTTCATAGCAGACCTAAGAATCTACAGCATGTTCTTTCAGTATACTTAGTGGAAGAAATTCATTGTCTTTGGAGGCTATTTTGTGTTTTCAAAAAAAACCCAAGTGCCATATTCAATTGGTCCAGCTGGATGATACCATTGTTGATTAAAAATGAATTTAAGGCTGGGAGCGGTGGCTCACACCTGTATTCCCAGCACTTTGGGAGGCCAAGGCAGGGAGATCACGAGGTCAGGAGTTTGAGACCAGCCTGGCCAACATGGTAAAACCCCATCTCAACTAAAAGTACAAAAATTAGCTGGGCATAGTGGCACATGCCTGTAGTCCCAGCTACTCAGGCAGCTCAGGCAGGAGAATTGCTTGAACTCAGGAGGCAGAGGTTGCAGTGAACCGAGATCATGCCACTGTATTCCAGCCTGGGGAGCAGACGTCATCTAAAAAAAATTAAAAAAAAAAAAAAAAAAAACGAATTTAATATGCACTTATAAAATTGTAAGCTGACATTTTTGTTTGCCTCATAACTGGTTCAAAGGGACTTACCAGCAATTGAAAAAATAATAAGTAGATATTTTCCTAGATTGCTGATTTGGGGGTATATGAAGCTCTGGCAAGTTGTACAGTTCCTCCCTCCACTTATTGACCTTACTTGAGGTCAAGGAGCATGTCCTGTTTGCCCCAAAAGACCCGCCTATGACAGAGGCAGATGCATGTGGGGACTATTTGTTAAATGAATAAAAAACAATAATTTCAGTACTTTATAGTCAGATCATGATTTTGTTCATTTTATTTTTTTCATCAAATATGAATCCCATGATCACCTCTTACCTTAAGGTTTATTAGCCAGCAAAAAGCAAAGGAAGCAGTGTTTGGTGGATAGAACACTGTTCTGAGAAGAAAGTCAGGCTCTAGGATAAAATCTGTTATGAGTAGAATGGGTGGCTTTGGAAAAGTCTGTGTCTCCATCTTTAAATGAAAGGATTGAACAGATGGTGGGAAAAGGTCGATTTGAGGAACAAACTCTTGAGTAGCTACTTTGTGCCTATCTCTATATGCATGCTGTAGGGGAGATTCATTGTTATTATTCTTATTTAGAGACAGGGTCTCACACTGTCACCCAGGCTGGAGTACAGTGGTGTGATCATAGCTCACTGCAGCCTCAAACTTCTGGGCTCAAGTGATCCTCCCAGCTCAGCCTCCCGAGTAGCTTGGACTACAGGTGTGTGCCATCACACACAGCTAATAGTTTTATTTTGTGTAGAGACAGGGTCTCACTATGTTGCCTAGGCTGGTCTTGAACTCCTGGGCTGAAGTGATCCTCCTGCCTCAGCCTCCCAAAGTGCTGGGATTACAAGCATGTGTCACCATGCCCAGCCCACAGGAGATGTTATTAAGGTGGGTTTTTTTTTGACTGAGGCTTGCTCTGTTGCCGAGGCTGGAGTGCAGTGGCATGATCTTAGCTCGCTGCAACCTCTGCCATCTGGGTTTAAGTGATTCTCATGCCTCAGCCTCCTGAGTAGCTGGGGCTACAGGTACACGCCACCACACCCAGCTAATTTTTATATTGTTAGTAGAGACAGGGTTTCCCCATGTTGGCCAGGCTGGTCTCGAACTCCTGACCCCAAGTGATCCACCTGCCTCGGCCTCTCAAAGTGCTGGGATTACAGGTGTGAGCCACCGCACCCAGCCATTTTTAAGGTTTTAGTGTTGGTCAGTACTCTTGTGTTTGCAAGTGAAAGAAACCCAGCTTAATTTAGTTAGTTAACAAACCAAACTCTAGAAAGGGCTGGGGTATACCGGGCTCCAGAAATTACTAGAATCAGGGACCCAGGCACTTCCTCCCACTTTGCCTTAAGCTTCTCTCTCTGGGTCAGCTTTATTCTCTTAGACCTTCCTCCATGAGGCTGGAAAAATGTGCAAAACCTCTGGGAAGTCCTCTGAGCCAGGAAAACAAGATAACATGACTGGCAGCTGCTATAGAACCCTAAGGTTGGATGCAGAGAAGGTCAGCTCCCCCAGAGAAAAGGTTGTTACACAGCCAAGATAAAATAGAGCCTTGCTAAAGCCTGCCTTCTCTTCCTGCCGCCTACTCTGACCCTACTTCTCTCAGCTCCACAAACACTGGTGACTTTCTGCTCTCCTTTCAAGACTCTGTTCAACTTTGCTTTCTCTGAGGCCTGACTGGCAGGGCAGCACTGTCCCTTCTTGTGTATGCCCCCAAGGCACCTGAACCCATCTGTACTGGGGAAGTACACCTTGCTGTATTGCTTGTCCTGGTCTCTTTACAGATTCTTCTTCCCATGAGTCTGAGAACTCCTCAAAGGCACTAACTAACTGCCTTCATTGGTTTTGTGCTACTTTTTTATTCAATTATTTATTTATCAGTTATTAACAGTTTACTATGTGGTAGGTTCTGAGGATTCAAAGAGAAGTAACATAAGATTCCTGTTCTCAAGGTGGTGAAGGTCATGTGGGAAATGCATGATAAATAGACACTGGCAGTACAAGACAGTGGGATGAATCCATTACAGATGTCAGCACTGGATGCTATAGGAGCACACAGGAGAGTCTCCTTCCTGGAGCAAGGATGGCGGTTGAGAATGCCAGCAAGACCTTCCAGGACTGCCCCTGGCCTGAGTCCTGTTGAATACTCCTGAGCCTTGTTGTGTGGGGCCTGAAAGAGAGCATTCTCTGTGGTAAGAAAAGCACATGAGGAAGTCAGGGGATGCCCCAAAGAGCAACATAATAACAGGCTTATGTTTGGGTGTGATAGATAAGACAGAGACACATGAAGTAATTGGACAATAAGACAGTTTCCAATCAAGTACCAATTTTGCAGTACAATGAACTACGAGTATAGAAGGGATCACCATGGACTTATTCTGGAAATCTCTCAGAAAGTGTGGGTTCTGACTCACCTCATGAGAAATGACAGGGCTAAATCTGAGATTTAAAAAAGTCCGGGTTTCAATCTCACTCTGCCAGGTATTAGTCTGGTGATATTTTCTCAATCTTTAATTTATACATCATGAAATGAAGACACTAAGATTCAACTCTCAGAATTGTATCGAGGATAAAATAAGACTTATAAAATGTAAAGCACTACACAAATATAAGTTGTTCATTAAAACTGTTTATCTGTAAAATAGAGAATTCTTCATTGACAAAGATATTTGGATGATAGAAAAAGATGTATAAGTATACTTACATGCAAAGATACAATATTTACATTAAGAAATATTTTAATTTTACTTACCGGATAAAAATCTTGGTTAATGCTATTGCAAAATGCAAATGTGTTAATGAGTTGACTGTGTATTTTTATGCATTTCTGACTCTTAGGATAGGGCAGAAAATCAGCCCTTCAGGATAGGCCGTCTGATTCGGTGGTACGTGTGATGTGCTAGGAATTAAGTAGTTTTCAGGTGTGCTAATTTTGGGGTAATCTCTCTCCTAAGCAAACTGCATTCTTATAGACAGAAGTTTTGCTTGAGGATTTCTGTCTTAAAATAGAACTCTAAGTGGTGCAACTTTCTTTTCACTGTCTCCATTTCCTCCTCTTTAAATGACCATAAGCAATGGCAGCATTTTAAAGTCACACTCATGCAAGTGATGTTTAGAGAAGTTTGATTTCATTAGTCTTATACTCTGGTCAGACGTAGGCAAGGGCAAGGAACATCCAACAGATACAGAATGACCCACTAAAGGAATCTGAACTCTTCTGAGTGCTTTTCAAAGACTATGGGTGAAATACTAAAAGGTAATTGACACAGTGTGTTCAGGTATGCAGTGTAAATGATCCTTCACTCCACGTGCTCTATCAGTTCTAGACAGCCCTTGGCTATCTTGTGGGAAGAAACCCCTGCTTTGTCTCCCTCATTCCCACTGCTACCAACACTGAGCTGATCATTATAGAGGAGAGTGACTCCAGTGCTTTGCCATGTGACTGTGAAGGTGGCCCTGAAAAGCATCAACAGAAACATTAGAGATTTGTCATTCACTCTTGCTTAATGATGAATTCAAGGAAGCTAAAAGTGGAGGCCCATCACTCCCAGCTATAGGCTCGAAGTTACGGCCAGTTGGTAGTCCTCTTTCTCCACCCACTACTCCATCCACCTGGACCTAACTTCTAAGAGCTGCCTTTCTAAAACTTATGTAAGGAAGGAGAGCATGACTCTTTTCTTGGAATATGAAGTCTGAGATATCAATACAAGTTCTCCAAAATAAGGAGGCATTCTAAAGGTCAAACAAATTTAAGAAATCCTGAATATGTCTCCACTGGACATCCAAAATGCACATGAGCAAATCTAAGGTTGTCAAATAAAAATAATACAATAAAGTGAAATAAAATAAAACATTTGAACTCAGCTTTTCTAAAGTTATTGGACTTTAGAACTGTTTTATTTAGTAATGCTCATTAACACCTTGAATACTTTCTTGCTTCTAATTAATAAGAAGATAATGTTCCTTAGAGAAGTCTCAGCTAATAGTCCCTCTTGAAAGCTAAAGTCCATGCCTTAGACTGAAAAAAAGTTGAACATAGCTTGGATAAATCTTATAATTGAGGAATACATGCTTACCATCCAAGGGTTCTTTTTAATAGCCCATTCTTTATTAAATTGCGGGTTTGCCAGGGAGGTAGGAGGGTAAATAAGTAATCAGCATTTGGGCCCATTCCTTATTCAGAAAAAAAATTCCTTCTTTTCTATTACTGGCTAGATCTCATGGAAAATCCCTTGAAAATGCTGAAATTGACTTTTCCTCTCCCTCTCCTCTGGCCATTTGCCTTTTTTTCCATAAAGAATGAGTATAGATTTGATTTATAACTATTATAGTTTATATTTGATGGGACCCTATGGAAAACTATTAGCCAAGAGAAAGAGTAATCGCTAGTAGTTTTAACTGTAATCACAGAGAAATCCTTCCCTCTCCTTCAACCTTTCCATGGCTCTGTAATTGTGAGCCACATCTTTCATAGGACCTCTCCCATAGGTGCTAAGTTCATATTTTCTCTCCATAGGTTCTCCAAAGTATCTTTTTTTTCTACCCACAAAATAGACAGGGTGTCAGGCAATGGGATCAACTCTATTCATCATACATATCATTTTATACCTTTTCAAGGAAGCTTTTCTTGATCAATTTTCTTCTCTAATCACTGCTTCTCCCAGCATTTCTTCTGAATCTATTTAATGCATAGGATGTTATTTTACCTATCGTGTCACAATACTTTGCAACTGATCTTAGTTTATTCATCTGTGTGTTTTCTTTGTCAACTAGAATTTAAAGTTCATCGGAGGCAAGTATAATATATTTAATTCTTTCATACTATCTTCAAAGCCTTACATGCAGTAAGACTTATACAGAGTTTTATGCAGAGTGGACATTTGCTTATTTGAATTAAAAATAATTTACATGGAATGAATGTGGAGATATCTACTCATCTCCCAGGTTTTCTATCGATATGACTGGAAAGTGAACATTGAAGTCCTCCTGACCTGAGCTCAAATCCCAGGCCAAAAACATCAGTAATCTTTGTGCTCTTCATCGAGTTACTTACCTTCTCTGAGTTTACATTTTTTCATACCCACGATGGGGATCTTCTATCTACCTTTTCCTAAAAGACTACATGAGGAATAGTTAGAAGTTTAAGTTCTGATGTCAGACAGTTCTGATCTGAATACCCTCTCTGCTACTTGCCGTCTCACATGGAACAAATTGGTTAACCTCTGATGAACCTCATTTTCGTCATCTGTGAGTTAGGAGCCATAATAAGATTTATCTCACGAACTTGTTTGGATTAAATGAAATAATGCAAGGAAAACTTAGAATGGTACCTGACATCTAGCAAGCATTCAATGAATGTTAACCACTACTATTGAAGAGTACCTAGAATACCTGGTGCTGGTGGGCTCAAATAAACCATAGTTCTTTCTCCTACTAATTCCCATCTTTAAATCCATTGCCATGGCAGATACACGTTGCAGATCTGTTGGCTAAATGTGTAACTTTCATTGCAGGAAAGGCATTCTGCCTGTTTTGCCTATCTTAAATGGCACAAAATTCTTCTGAAGGAAAAGACTTTCTCAGGAAGATAACACATATCTGGATTGAAAAGAGCTTACGTTTTTAAAGTGTGGGTTGGAGACATTTTTTAATTGAACACAGCCATTTTTTATCATGTTGATTTCCTCAGGATATGAATCAGAGAGAAAGAACTGAAGTCTTGTCTCAGGAAGAAAGAGGGCAGGCAGAGGATTTTTCACTGGTAAGGCAACTTGCACACTTGTCCTTTTCATAGTGAGTCATGATCTATGATACATTTCATAGCAATGTCTATGAGTTTCCAATTCTGGAATTAGACATGCCAGCCAAATAAGGGAGGGAGAAGAGAACAGACTTTTAATCTACCTCATTGCCATTCAGAGTTCTAGAAGTGGAGCTTCAAGAAAAGGAGTATTCTAGCACCCACTTTTAGTCATATCTTTAAACACATTGAGAAAGAGAATTAGCTAATTACTTTCCAAATGTTTTCAGCAGAGCAATTCGACAGGGTTTTTTTTCCCCCAATAACTAGCTCTAGTGTTCCAGAAAATCAGTCTCCCTAATCTCTTTCCAAATCTTTTTTTTTTTTTCTATGACTTGAGGCTAACTTTTCTTTTCTTTGCTTTCATACTGGCTGACCTAAGCTCTTCTTAAAATGATACTGTAATTTTTTTTAAGTTGTAAAAGCCTCCCTTCCCTAGTTTTTTTTTTTTTTTTTCTAATCCTTGATTAGAAAAACCTTGATTNTTTTCCCCCAATAACTAGCTCTAGTGTTCCAGAAAAATCAGTCTCCCTAATCTCTTTCCAAATCTTTTTTTTTTTTTCTATGACTTGAGGCTAACTTTTCTTTTTCTTTGCTTTCATACTGGCTGACCTAAGCTCTTCTTAAAATGATACTGTAATTTTTTTTAAGTTGTAAAAGCCTACCTTCACTAGTTTTTTTTTTTTTTTTTCTAATCCTTGATTAGAAAAACCTTGATTAGAAACTTAACTCTCTTGAAAAGCTCTCTTATATCCAATTTTTTTACACTTCAAGTCACTTTGGGCTGATGTTCTAAGGATGTTTCCCAGCTATTCTAGTAATAAATTAAAAACACCAATGCTTTGTTACCATTGGTCCTTCATATCCATGGGTTTCACATCTGGGGATTCAACTAACTCTGGATCAAAACATTTGGGAAAAGAAAGGATTGTTGTGTCTGTACTGCACACCTACAGATTATTTTCTGGTAATTCCCTAAACAATAAAATATAACAATTATTCACATAGTATTTACATTGTATTAGATATCATATGTAATCTAGAGATGATTTAAGGCATACAGGAGGATGTGCATAGGTTACATGAAAATACATGAAAATTTTATATAAAGGACTTGAACATCTGCAGATTTTGGTATTGGCAGGGGATCCTGGAACCAATTTTCCATGGATGCCAAGTGATGACAATATATACACTTGGGTATCCCCAGGACTTGGTGCCACTCAGAGTGTATTACAGGTGTTAAAATGGTGACTGAATAAATATGACCTTGTATTTCTATAACTTTTAATGCTTTATGGAAAACTTCAATTTCCTTAAAAAATCTTGTCTGCAGTTGTCTTATTTTCACCTTTTCCACCACCCAAAATAATCTTACCTTTGGTTATAAAGTCAGTAAGTGTTAGATTGGAGACCAGAACTTAGTCTTCAGTTCCCAGCCACACAAGTTTATTGCCTTAACCTGAACATTTGCAAAAGTGGTGGCGCTAGTGCTTTGAAAAATGTAGATCTCTCAAACCCAACCTTGTACTCATATAATGAAGAGAATAACAAAAGTGCAGACCAGTTCTAATATGCCTTTGTTTTAGGAATATATCTGAACATCATGTTATTTTTAAATTATAAAATGTAACTTGTTCATACTAAGCTTTTATTCTTCTCTGACCTTGAGCTCCAATTCTCACTGCCTTTCCTACAAGCTCATCATTTTTTCACATGGTATCTCTACATTGTGTTCTGGTATGAAATATTAATGTCCCACAATAGGGCACTTTTAATCTCTTCATCACCAAGATGTAGGACATCTTGGTGCCTTGATTAAATAGTGTGTGGTCCTCATAGGTGGGAATTGAACAATGAGATCACTTGGACACAGGAAGGGGAACGTCACACACCGGGTCCTATTGTGGGGAGGGGGGAGGGATAGCATTAGGAGATATACCTAATGTAAATGACGAGTTAATGGGTGCAGCACATCAACATGGCACATGTATACATATGTAACAAACCTGCATGTTGTGCACATGTACCCTAGAACTTAAAGTATAAAAAAAAAACCTCATAACTCAAAAAAAGGAAAAAAAAGTTTAAATGGGTAAAATATTTGTGTAGACACTTCACTAAAAAAAAATCCATATGGGTAAAATTAAAAAGACTTGCATTACCAAGTATTGACAGGGATGTAGAGCAGCTAGAACTCTTCTATATTACTGAAGAAATATAAAATAATACATCCATTTTGGGAAACATTTTCATACTTTCTTTTTTTCCCCCAGCTTTGTTGAGGTATAACTCATAAATAAAATATTGTAAGTTAAAAAAATAATAGTGTGTGGTCAGTGTGAGGAACTTGATTCTCCTCCTGGTGAAAATCTTTCTGTCACAAGATTTCTTCAATGTAAAAATCAACAATCATTATTATTCCTTTTATTACTTCACTGGAGTTCGAAGTCAGCCAAAGGAAGATGTTAAATAATCAGGGAGACAGAGTCTCTTGCATTGAACTCCTTAAAGGCAGGGACTATGTCAGAAATTTATTGTGGCTCACGCCTGTAATCCCAGCACTTTGGGTGGCCAAGGCAGGTAGATTGCTTGAGGTCAGGAGTTCAAGACCAGCCCGACCAACATGGTGAAACCCTGTCTCTACTAAAAAAAAAAAAAAGTTAGCCCAGCGTGGTGACGCATGCCTGTAGTCCCAGCTACTTAGGAGGCTGAGGCAGGAGAATCACTTGAACCTGGGAGGCAGAGTTGCAGTGACCTGAGATTGCGCCACTGCACTCCAGCCTGGGTGACAGAGCGAGACTCTGTCTCAAAAAAAAAAAAAAAAAAAGAAAAGAAAAAGAAAAAGAAAAAAGAAAATAAAAGAAAAGAAACTTATATAGCCCCATCCCCTAATCCAGGGTCTGGCATAGAGCAGGTACTTAATACATATTAATTACATTGGATTGACATCTATAAGAAAATTCAAGAAATCTGAGCCTTAGTTGCGACTTTGTCCATAATGATGTGGCCTTAGCTAAGACTCTGAGCTTCTGTTTTGTCATCGGTTAAATGGGATCTCTGTCTACCTTTAGTGGGTATGTGAGAGTCCTAGGAAATTTGACCTTAAGGAATATTTGTTTTAGACTTCACAGACTAGATGGAGTTCTAGTTTTTAAGTGAATAATTTACGGACTAATGGGTTTTACATGAATAATCAAAGCAAAGGGGCTCTTGGTGACCTACTTGTGGATTAATATTTTTAATTAGTAAGTCATTTTTGACAAATTCACACAACCCTTGATATCTGGTTTTTTGTTGTTGTTGTTTAATACCTTTCCATTATGGTCAACTTTACTATTGAAAGGAAATCATCAACTTGAAGATATGTTGAGAAATGGTGTTAGTCTGGATTCATAAATCTTAACTGGAAGAACCTGGAGCTAAGCAGCTCAGAGCATTATGAAATCAGTTAAGTCAGGCTTCTGGAATATGTGAGCAGTCTACCACTTTCTCATTAATCTGAGGCAGAATGCCCAGAAAGAGTATTTCGCAAAGGTTAGTGCAAAAGAGAAGTCCGTTGAGTCATTGTTGGGTGCTGGATACCAGAGCAAATGTATTGCATTAATCAATGGAAGAAGTCTGTATTCTAAGATTGCCTTGCTAAGAAAGTCATTATAAACTTGTAAATGAACAATTCTGCTTCCTCAATGGCTCTCAAACCTGAATGGGCATCAGAGTCATCTGGAGGACTTAAATCACAGATGGCTGGGTACTACTCTTAAAATTTCTGATTTTGTAAATTCTAATTTGGGGGTGGGGTGGATCCCAAGAATTTGCAATTATCATAAGTTTCTAGGTGGTGCTAATGCCACAGAATGGGGACTACACATTGAGAACACTGTGCTACTTGATTTTTCTTAAGATTGCCGAGGCTGGTGAAAATAAACATTCCATGGGACTGCTGCTCTTTTCTGAGACTAATTTAATGAATTAAGACTTAGATAAGCCATCAATAGCACAAGCCACAGGCAGACATCTATGGGTCATAGTGTCTGTATAGAACTACAATGAATCCTAGATGTAGAGAAACAGATTTTTTTTTTTTTTTTTTTTTAGTTAGTTAAGCTCTCAGCTCAGCTCCTTCATGACTTTGTAGGACACATTATTGTGGTCTGTTCCAAGCTCCTTCTGGAGTCATCTGAAAATATATTGCCAGATTCTTTAAAAGAAAGGGAGAGGAGATATGTTTCCATTTTTTTTCAGGTGGTCATTCCAGGTTGTCATCTCTTTTCCAACAAACAGGCCATGTATTCATGTATTCTACCCTCTTGCTTTGTGATTTAATCAGACACTAGACAGTAATTCTCTATCAAGTTCTTTTAAGTCAAGTTCTTATTTCACATAGGTACAATGTTATCAATTCTGGTTCTTTTCCTGGAAGCCTATTTTATTCAATTCAGTTCAACACCCACTGCGTGACTTCCTATGCTAAGCACTATTCTAGGGACTTAAAAAAAGACATGACCAAGACAGAAACCAATCCCTACCCTTGCAGAATCTACATTCTAGCATAGGAAGACAGACAGTAAATAGTACATAAGACAGTATATTATATTCTTCATAGTAAATGCTATGGAAAAGATGAAAATAAAGGAGAGTAATTAGGTTTAAGACTGGGGTAGTGCACTGGCAGAGGAGGACCATGTGCACAGTTGCAATTTTAAATAGGAGTGTCAATTGAGCAAAGATCTGAGGCAGCTGAGACTATAAGTATATATCCAGGGAAGAGTATCACAGGCAGAGAGAACAGCACGTGCAAAGGCCCAATGGAAGGAGACTGCCTGGCACATTTAATGAACAGCAAGGAAGCCAACATGGATGATTATTATAGGTCAGAGAGATAACAGAGAGGCAAGGGTGGGGCCCCGTAAGACTTTGTAGGTTACTGATAGAAGACTTTGGCTTTAATCTGAGTGAAATGGGTGTTACTTCAATGTGCTGAGGAAGAGTTGACTTTTTAACTAGGGTCTTTCAGGATATTATGTAGAGACTAGATGAGCAGGGCAAGGATAGAAGCCAACAGACTAATTAGGAGGCTGTGCCAGCAACCCAAGAAAAAGATAGTGCTTCCTGTGGCTCAGGCCGTGGGTTGGTCAATAGAGGTTATGAGAAGTAGTCTTCGTATGGATATATTTTGAAATCAAACTTCAACAGGATTTTGTGATAGATTGGATATGGAGTGTGAGTTGAAAAGAAAGCAAAGTTTTGGCTTGAGCAACTAGAAATATAAAATTGCTATGGATTGAGATACTATTGATTGAGATGGCTATAGGAAGAGCCAGTTTGTGAAGAATATTGGGTTTTAGGTTTTGGACACACTGATATTGAAATGACTATGAGACACCTAATTATAGATGTCAAGTTGGTTGTTGATCATGCATATTTGGAGCTAATCAGAATGTTAACATTACACCGGCTAAAGATGGAGACCTGGGAGTCACAAACATGCTGGGATTGCAAACTGTGAGGCTGAGTGATATTATCAAGTGAATGTGTATAAATAAAGTAGAGAAGAATGGGACTCAGCTCCAGGGGTCCTCAGAATTACAAGGGGAGACTGAGGTGTGACTATCAAGGTAGAAGAAAAACTAGGAGGTTGTGGTGTCCTAAAAACCAAGAGAATGAAGTGCATCAAGTAGAGGAGAGTCAAAAGTCGTGCCAAGTGCTGCTGATAGATCCGGTATGATAAATACTGAAAGTCACTCATTGAATTTTGCAACTGAGCATCACTGGTGACCTGAACAAGAACATAATTTGGTAGCATTGTGATAGTTAAAGCCTGTTTTGAGTAGCTTAATGGGGAATGATAGGAGAGGAATTGGAAACACTGAGGAAATCCAACTCTTGAGGTTCCTGCAAAGGGAAGCAAAGAAATTGGATGAAAACACCTGAGGAAAGTGAGGTCAACCTAAGGGGTTTGTTATTGCTGCTGTTTTTGATTAAGAGACACTACAATATGGTTATGTGCTGATAGAAATGGTCCAGTAGAGAGAGAGAGTTTCATGTTTTAGGAAAGACAGCAAGAATTCCTTAAGCAATTTTGTTGAGTCGGCAAATAGTGGTATCTAATGTCCAAGTGGAAGATTTGGCTTCAAAGATAATATAAATTATTGTCATCCATAGTAACAGGCATATTTAGGGTAGTAATGCTGCTTGGGGAGGGAGTAGATATAGCAGTGAGGGCCTCTGTAAAATTCCATTTTATCACTTAGTTTCTCCATGAAGTAGGAAACATTATGTCATAAAATCTCAAAAATTGTTCAAAAGAAAATGAAGCCCAGGTATATGCATCTATAAATATTTATTCAAAAAATAAAACACAGTCACACATAATACAAAAAGTATGCCGTGAATGTTCTATTTTAGGAGTTTTTCTGCATGAAACACTTGAGATTTTAGAATAGGGATCTAATGTCTTTTCAAGTAGGGACACTTCTTTTCCTGGTGAATGTCTCTGTATTAAGCACAGGCATTCTTCATTGCTTCATTAACCTTCAGAGTTATTCAAAATAGGGATATTTTATATGAATTTTCTATTTGCCAATTCAATGTGCATAAATGTAACTTTTAAGATGTTATATATGGGTGGAGTAGTTTCTATGAAAAATCTTTAGCCACCTCTTGCTCTTCATTTCAACAAGATGACTGGCCCCCATCATCTGGTCAGTGTTGTCAATTTGGTACTCTGTAGATATTGGCTGCAATTCTTAAACAGATATAAACAGGAGCTTCCACTATTCTTATTTATAATAAGTACACAAACTTAAATCAGAGATAGGAAGCACCTATATGATTTTTTAAAAAGACATAGTGAACCCTTTAATCTAAATTCTGTTTCTTCTGTGGTATAAAAAAAAAGTCACTTTTTGGAGGTTAGAAACTATATTTTAGTGCTTTGCTTGAACAAAATTGACAAAACACAACTCAGTAAGGTATTGCGTAAATGTTTTGCAATTGTAATGATCTTAGTTTGGGCTGCTATAATGAAGTACTATAAACTGGGTGATTTATCAACAACAGGAACTTATTTCTGACATTTCTGGAGTCTATAGGTTCAGCATGTAGGTCCAGAGTACAGGCATGTTTGTGCAGGTTCCTCTCCTGAGTTCTACACTGCCAACTTTTTGATGTATCCTCATGTGGTAGAAAGAGAGCTCCCTGGGGTCTCTTTTATGAGGACACTAATGCCATTCATGAGGGCTCCACCCTCGTGATCTAATTTTTTTCCCAAAAGCCCCACCTCCTAATACCATCACATTGGGGGTTAGGATTTCAACATATAAATATTGGAGGGGCACATATGTTCAGTCCATTGTAATAATAAAACATATAAGATAGATGTTTTAAAAATACTTTTTAAGATTCTTTCATATTAGTGATCAAGTGAATTTGAAGCAAAAGGGGAATAACCATAGTATTGAGCTCACAGGGTTGTAGGGGAAATGAAGCGATATTGTCCATGTAAAGTAACTTAGTGTAATGCATGGCCCATGGTAAGTGACTAATATATTACTGTAGTAGGTATAAGATGGTGATGGGGTTCCTTAAGAAAAATTCCATAAAATTGACAAAATTAGGGGACTGTTCTTAGTTAGCTGCTGTGTGTGTGTGGTTTGCATGTGTGTGTTGTGGGCGGGGTGAGGGGTGACAGATTACTATAGCCAGCATCAGTTTATCAAGCACGAATTTAAAGAATGAATTGAAAGAAACAATTTGTCCAGCTTTTATGTGCCAGGTACTGTAGTAAGTATGTTAGATACACATCGTATTTAGTCCTTATGATAGCCCTGCACAGTAAGTTGTATTAACCCAATTGCATGAATGAGGAAATTGAGTTGGGGGGAAATGATTAAATGATACAATGGGAGAGCTCTCTGCAATTTGTTAAGTAAATTGAAAGACTGACCTTATCTACTAAGCTGTCCATAAAAGAGCAAAATCCTCACCAAGGTCACTATGGGATTTGATTCCTAAGTCCTCAGTCTTCTTTTCACTATACTAAGTTACTGACTTGCTCATCTAAATCCACCCTAAATTCAAATGCATGTTGCTGGTTTGATCAGAATCAAGGAGTTTGCTTACTCTGCAATTAGTCATGGGATTTGCCTCTGAACATGTATGTAGAGATGGTTCACTCTTTTGTACTGGTAAAGGGTGAAGACAAAAGGAAAATTTCACCTTTTGTCCCATGGAAGAAAAAGGTCTTCCCATTCCAGAAGACCATAGTATAGTTTCCTTAAAAACAAGCTGTTTCAAACTGAAACGACTCTTGCTGTGGTTGATGAAAAGCACAATATTCCTTCTCTCTTCCTGTAGGAATGCAGAAATAGGAAAAGAGAAAGAAAAGAAAGAGAAAAAGGAAAGAGAAAGAGAAAGAAAGAAAGAAAGAAAGAAAGAAAGAAAGAAAGAAAGAAAGAAAGAAAGAAAGAAAGAAAGAAAGGAGGGACGGAGGGAGGGAGGGAGGGAGGGAGGGAAGGAGGGAAAGAAAGAAAGAAGGAAAGAAAGAAAAAGAAAGAAAGAAAAGAAGGAAGGAAGGAAGGGAGGGAGGGAGGAAGGGAGGGAGGAAGGGAAGGCAGAAGGAAGGAAGGACAGAAGGAAGGAAGGAAGGATCTAATTTATTTTTTTCTATTCAGAACAGAAAAAATCAATTAGAACAATAACTTTTTTTTTCTCCCAAGGGGAAAACCAAGTTGTAGCAGCTCTTTGGAGACTTGGAAGGACCCCATTCATTTATGGCAATCAGTTGTTGAACGCTGAGCAACTTCATTTATAAATGAAGGAGAACAGTTTGGCTGGCAGAACAACTTACAACTATTAAATTTTGTACCCTAGTTTATTCTAGAACAAATATATATCAATATAAGCATTTAGAACACTTATTATGGAAATGTCAAACCTCCAGTTTTTAACCCTTTGAGTGTTCTTTTTTTTTTAAAGTTGTGAACATGTAAACTCTTCACTGAGTCTATAGCTGACCCCATGAAAATAGGAAAAAATTATGCCAGAGCTTCAAAATATTTCTTTCTTTCTGTAACTTGGATAGAGAGGTGGAGAATTCTCATTCTGGAAGGGAGAGGAGAACTGCCTGGGTTTCCATTCTGAGTTTAGTGTAAGAATAACTCCGTGCAAATATATGAAGGTTTTATATTTTTCAATAGTGTGAAAACAATTTGCTCATCCACAACCACCAAGGCCAGTTTAGAACAGGAGAAATTTAAGGTAGTTTTAGCATGGGGCTTAATGGCTAGAAAGAGTAACTAAAGATATAAATTAGTTACTAGGAGGAATTGTGATCTTTTTCCCAGAGAATGTGGAAAATCTGCTCAGCATCCATTTTGGATGACCTAGGTGCTCTTCCATCTAGAAACAGGCACCTGCACTCATGATTCTCGTGGGCCCAGAAGATGTGGCAGAAGTTCTTTCCCCCTCTCCATCTCAGGAGTTATTTATACAGTGTGTGTATTTTTTTAATTTATGCTACAAGTGAATCACAATTTCTCATCGTTCAGTGGCCAGCTCACTTGTTTCATTTGGCTAATTGTAGAGGAACTCTCCCCAGAGAGAGGGAGAGAAACAGGCAAGAGGGCAGAGACCCAATGGTGCTCCCTCCAAGGAGCCTGTGACTCAGCCCTGAGTTCCCCCACCCCCAACCAGCTTCATCAAACCACAGCCCCCCTAATGCATGGTTTAACATTTTCTTTAGTGGTGCAACCTTGTTCTGAGATTACAGGGAATGCTGAGTTTTATTAGCGTTCTTTCAACAAACTCATTTAATTGTTGCTGCCCCTTAGCTAGTGCTGAGTCACTCTCAAACTTCATAGCATTCCACGACAGCTCATCCTTCTTGACGTTCCTTTTTTTTCTTTTCCTTTTTCCTTTTTTAAGTTCTCATAATATTTTTTATTCCCAGCAGACTTGTCTTGGGACAAAATTGAGACGAACTCATAAACTTGGCTTCCTCACTTCTTCTGCTCCTCAGGTGAGTTTAATTCCTGTTTCTATTATGCGATGTCATTGAAGACTATTTTCCCAGGTTTCTGTTGAAGAACTGCCTTTTTTGATCTTTTCGATGCTGGCACTCTTTTAGAATTAACCACGGAAAAACTTGATGACACTTCCATCCTTCTTGTAAAATTCATCTTTGGAGTAATTTTACAGTGCGCGTTTTCCCCTTGGACATTTTAAAGAGCTGGATTTCCATCTCTTTGCAGAGCATCATAGCAGCTGTGTCTCATTTGCTTTGCAAGGGCATTTGAAGAAATTGCTATTTTGTTAACACATGAAATAATTGTTTTAAAGCACTTTACAGTTTGCTTAGTGCTTTTTAAAATGACACTTGTTTCACCCTGTCATTTCTTATAGAAGCACAGGATGTATTATTTACATTTTTCAGAGAAGGAAATAGATGTAGCAAAGACATAACAGCAGCTTGGCAGGGCAATTAATCTCCTAAATTAATCAACAGATTAAAATCTCTCCCTTCAGATCCTTTAATACCTATGACCAGAAAGCCTCATACCTTTTGACCTAAACAGGTAGACAGACATACCCGCTTTGCTTCACAGCAATTTGCAGTCTAGCTAGTTTTAGATCTACCCTAATAAGCTGCCTCAGTGATTGGAAGTCAGAACACTGTTTGGACAGATTAAACATTGTTTGGCTGTTTTTATTAAAAGTGAGGTACTGGGTGGCTAAAAGCACTTGTTTTGGAGTCGGATTGCTTGAGGTTAAATCCAAATTCCAACCTGTATCAGCTGTTTGGACTTTGGTGAATTAACCTCTCTCAGCCTCATTTTTCTTATATATGAAATGGGAACAATAATTGCAAATTCATGAAATTATTGTTGTGAGGCTTAATTGAATTAATCCCTATAAAGCTGTAAAGCACACCACCCAGCACACAGTAAGCCTTCAGTAAATGCTGGCTGTTAGCATATAGTGGTTCAAAAGGTGGTTACCTGGCCATTTTTCCTGAGGTTCATTTAGATTGATCTGTTTCATGAAATTATACATCTGGCCCAGTCAAGACCAGATATCTTAGTGGTCTTAACAGATAGTTGGTGGATAGACAGAACTTGTACTAGTGCTTTCTCTGCTTTAGAGTGCTGTGATAATGATAACGTCTCATTCCTCTCTCTAAAACACAAAGTGGCAATGTTGTTCCTCCTGAGTAATTTGCAACATAGACAAAGGACCCCATTCAGTACCGCCCGTGGTATTCAACCTAGCACTTTCGGAAGGGTAGCACACAAAAAGGCAAAAGACAACATGGGTTTTCTTAAAGTTCAAGGAGAAAGTAAGGTGCAGAAGAAGTAGTACCGATCTGTGTAGTTGTGAACTGACTGTCGTTAGAATGCATAGGACTCAGTCCCACATCTGCTTCTCACTTTCTGGGTAAACTGGGCAAAGCATTTTACTTCTCTGTACCTTTGTTTTTCCTATTATAAATGGGAATGATAATACCTGCAGGATGACCAACTTGTCCCTTGGCCATTCCCATGGCAAGTGCTATGTCCCAAAAGCCTCTCAGTGTTGGGAAAACTAGGATGGTTGGTCACCCTAAATACCTACCTCTCTTCTCTTACTGTGGTCACCATACGAGCAACAGAATAAAAGTGCTTTGACATTTCATGAAATGAAGAATATAATAATCAACTCAATTCTGAACACCCAAGTTCCAAAAATAGTGCTTTGGGGTATTGGAAGAAAAACATAGCAATACAGTACATTATAGTACCTTTGTTCTTAAGTAAGAATAATGCACCTTAATTCTTGGTGCATCATTCTTGGTGCTTAGAAATATGTAACTGGAACCATGTTTTAGATCATCCTTATGTGTTTACATACATGTAATTGAAAGTACACAAGAGTATTTATACAGAACATTAAGACAAGTACTTTCAGGTTGTCATGAAGATAATTTGCATTGGAAAAAGCTCATATGGATCATCTTTACTTCTTGAAAAGTTCTGTTTTGTACCCAAGGCATATTTTGGATGTGATTGCCATTTACAACAAATTGATTGATTGGTTTTAGAAAACCTCAAAGGAAAACAAAAAAGTCTGAGGAAGGCATCATAATTGATCATCTACTTGGTATCAAAAAATAAGTACCCATCAAAGAATAATAGTACATTGCCAGTAATTAGTGTGAAGCAGCATTGGAGTTCCAGAGATATGCAAAAATATTAACCAATGTGCATACTCAGGAATTAGAGTAGTTTCCACAAAATGATTCATTTAGTTTGCTTTCATGTCATATAGAGATTGTACTTGAGTGGAACTTCAAAATGTATAAGCAGGTGTTTGCTTGAAAAGTCAAAAGTTTGTTTGATTGACTTTTATTTGTGTTTCACCCAGAGGCATCTGACTAGAATCAAGCCAATGCACACCCTATAAATGCCAAAGTGAGGTTTCTCATAGATATACACAGCAAAGATACAAAACACATATGCAGTATGTATTAGTAAGAGCATCAAAATTAGCAAATTTCATTAAACTCAGTTGCTTATGTAAATACAGAGAAGTAAGATGTATTTAAACAATTAGCCTCATTTTTGCTCATTTTGTGCTTGGCTTTTGAAGTGGGACATGCAAACCTGCATTAAGGGAGATTAAGGGAACTAAAGACCCTGAACATGTCACACACTCTTTCTTCATCTACCCTAGAGGACCAACTGCAGGCCTGGATACATGGTACTCAGTAAAGCCTTGTTAACTTACATTGAATGTTCTTTGTATTAATAATCATTCGAAATAACATAATGAAACCAAAGTGAGAAGGGCATGGCCTAGCATTCCACATTCAACTGTTCCCCAAGGAATGAACTGCTTTACCTCTCAGGCAGAAGCAAAGAACTCATTCAAAAGCAGAGCTGAAGGCTGTTGGAGTTATTGTTGTTTATATTTCTCTGGACAGAGGAGTAATTATATTGGCTTCAAAGGCCTTTTCTTCTACCTTCCATCCTGGCATGCCAGTGCTGGAAGAAGCCTCCATTCTGTTCCTACATTTTACAAATGGAAACCCAGAGAAGGAAACTATTTGCCCAAGGTCACAGATGCAGACCTTCTCAGATATTTGTTAATCCTAATTTAATTTCCCCACATTTCACTGAATAGAGCTGCAGGTGATTTTCTTGGCCTTGGCCCTTTTTTAGTTTAGGAAATACCCTCCTTCCTAGATCCTTCCCACCATCCAGTGTTGTCCCAATCCCACCACTTCTTAGACAACTCTCCTTCCTTCCAGTGCTTTCAAATGGCATTTTCTTCGCTCTCATCTAGAACACCTGTACATTCATTCCAAGGTTTCAAGACAAGGGAATCTTCTCGTTGACCCAAAGTGCTTTCTTTGATATAGTGATGCATCACTCCGGGCTTCTACCAATTTCTCTGAGGCTTCAATAGTGTGAATCAAGGTTTTGCTTTATGGTTAATTTAGCTGGTGATGAGAGCAAGCTGAAACTTGTGGGAAGAGACATAAGTTGCAACAAACCGAGGTCAGAGCTGGAACAGAACCTCCAAGAAGACAGATTGCCTGTGGCTCTGAGCGCATCATTCCCTCGACAATAGTGATGCAGACAGAAAATAGAAAAATGACAGTCTCCTTTGAGGGGCAGATGAGGGCACAAAGGTTTTTCAAAACTCAGTCCCACAGAGAGGAAATCTGCTTGAATTTATTCAGGCCCCTTCCTTTTAAATCCTGATTACCCTTGGCTCTGCTAGGTGCTGAAATTTATGCATCAGCGACAGGTGATTCTTATGTAAGAATGGACTCTCGGGCGTGATAAATTTGGTCTTGAGAAATCTCAGCTCAGTGGCTACAGATGGCAGTGTCATGATGGCAGAGTTAGAGAGCGGCAACCTGCTGGGCTGTGGGCTGTCTGTGAAATGGCTACTCAGTTCAGAACTGTCTGAGCCAATTCTTTGAGCCTCAAGGTCATGACCAAGGGGCACAGCCCAACTGTAAAGTTGACATTCATTCTAGCAAAATTCTTCCTTCTCCCTTGCACACTGCATCTGGCTCACTCAAGGGTCCCTCTAGAATTGGGTTGTAACCTGTGTTCTTTGTGAATACCTTTATCATTTGGGGTCTCTGTCTATCATGACTAGTCCTGTTAAAGGTCAATTCTATGCTTGTAAAGAATTGCTTACACTAGAGGTTTTGCACCAACTGGGTTGGGTTGGCCAAGGAGGCATTTCTGTGCACTCATCCCAGTCAGGTTCTATCTGTGATCTAGGTCCCTTTTTAGTGACAACTTTTAGTTCGCAGTTTCTTAACTTTAGTTTTGAAGAGTTTTGAAATCCTTAAAAAGTACACATGCACACAACTGTGAACATATATGCCTCTCTCTAAGGAGAGGGTCTACCACTTTTATAAAATTATTATAGGAGTCTGAGACCCAACAAATAATAAGAATCACTATTGTAGATGGAGAAAATATTCTGAAGCAACCCTTGTTTCCTTTCAACTAGATTTCCCACTTCGAATTTTGGATTGAACCTGATCAGAGGTAAGCAATACAAGGCAAATTTGGGTCCTGGCTTAGACCCTGCCTTTACATTTCCTGAGTATGTGAGCTTAGACATGCCACTTCTGTATGTCTCACATCCTTATTTAGAAAATTGATAAAATGGGGAAAATATTACCTGCCTCATTATGCCATTGAGAATTAAATGAGAATATGTGTAAATCGTGCAATGCACCTGGCATTTGAGAAGTATTCAAAAACCAGTAGCTAATAGTGGTGGGAGCCCCATGGAACTCATGTCCCCAGAGTATGTGGGCTGATGGCCAATGCCGTGTGTCTTCTTCCCTTCTGCATTTTTAACTTTTTCCTGCCTTTGTCTATTCACTGAGTCATTAGCTGCCATTTTATATTCCTCATAAATATCAACATATTTTAACCACAACCCTTTTAAAATGTTTTTATAGATTTAGGGGGTATAAGTGCAAATTTCTTACATGCATCTATTGCATAGTGGTAAAGTCTGGGCTTTTAGTGAACCCATCACCCAAACAGTGAACATTTTACCCAATGGGGAATTTTTCAAGCATCACTCTCCTCCTACTCTCCCATCTTTTGGAGTCTCCAATGTCTATGATTCCACTCTGTATGTCTGTGGGTGCCCATTGTTTAGCTCAAACTTATAAATGAGAATATGCGGTATTTGACTTTCTAGTTCAAGGTTATTTCCCTTAGGACAATGGCCTTCAGTTCCATCCATGTTGCTGCAAAAGACATGAATTCATTTTTTTTTTTTTAAGACTGAGCAGTAGTCCATGATTTAATCACCACTTTGAGAGTATGTCATCTCATATTCTGAGATGCCATATCCTCATCTTTAAGCCCACTTCTTATGGGCAAATAATAATTGTCATTATACTCCCAGAACCCCATTAACAAACGTTACTTTTCTTTGAAATGAACCTGTTTTAATAATTTTTAAAATTTATTAATAATATGTAATGTATATTTTAGCTACAGACATTTTCCCTACCTTACTTGTCTTTCTCTTCTTTATTATTATTCCCCATTCTTCTCTCCAAAGACCTCTGCAAACATGACTTACCTTGGAAACTATAAGAAAGGATGGCCTCATGTGAGGATACTCATCATCCTGGCATTAATATGCTTCTCTTCTATTTGGCATTTGAGTCCAACAGTATCTGATCTCAGTCCTTCTTTTTAAAATCAATATTTTCATAGCAAGTGTAACATAATCCTAAATGGGGACTTCCATTTTTTTTAAAGCTAGAGATGGCAGTTTGGTGAGATTGGCCAAAAATAATTTGAAGAAAGAATGCACTAAGGGTGAAAATGTTATGTTTATGAAAATATTATGAACGCTAAATGCGATACACTTGAAAAATATGGCAGGATATTTCACGGTATATTCATGAAATCTGTATCCAAACTATATCAATAAATACATGTTCAAGGGAATATACAAGTTTCTTCCATGTATGCATTTCTGTTCATCTAACTCATTGCTTAACCACAGAAGGTAGTAAATAAATGTTTGTTAGATGGATATTTATATTTATATTACAATGTAAATAACTTATTATTGATATTTTATTTATATTATGTTGATAAGGAAAATACAATAGTCCCCTATGTAATGTGTTGATGAACATAGTATTTTGGAAGCTCAGTTAACTGATAAACCACTAAAAGAAAGTGCCTTCTATGTTTGTTTTCTATGACAAATAGAAATTCTACAGACTATGGATGTAAGGCTTTTGAGTGAACCTTTGTGAGTGTGTGAATTGCCATTTAGTTTGTTAGCTGTTTTGTCATTACATTCGTTCAGATAGAATCATTCTTTAGAAGGCCACAGCAGTCTTGTGGACATGCACCCTTCCCTCTTTATCTCAATCTTGGATTTCATAAAAGAAATAACAAGCAAAATTCGAGTGGTATCGGCCTGCCTGTTTCAGGGGCGTCCAACCAAGGAAGGGCAGAAGCATGTGCTGTAAGAAGTTTCAAGATCCTGTTGTCCCAGTGGGAGGACTCGCCTGAGAAGTTAGGGTGGAAGGATAGCAGCGTGGCTGGGATATAGCTGCCTACATCAACCAACGTCTTCATTAGGTGTCGCTGAGCCTGGGGCATTGGGGCATTCAGAAGCAAGTGGGCATGTGCAAGGGTCATAGAAACAGGAAGGTCACAGAGCAAAAGAGAATGAAACAAAGAATTTATCTCCCAAAGGAACAGTGCCATTTTTCTTTCCTTTATTGCTCTGAGAGTCCTGTATTCACCTTTGGTTACTCAATACTGTATTTCAGGTGTGTTCCCCGTATCTTTGCTTATACTGCTCATTAACCCTCCTTGTTTTACAAAAACATTTAAGCAAACATAACCTTGGTTCTTACCTGGTATTTCTGTTAGGGAATGAGAAAAAGTAATCCATATTTATTGGACATCTATAGGTGCCAAGCGACTTTACGTACTCTCCAACTCAATATGCTTTAGATGGAAAAAACTGAATATGAGGAAGTTAAGCAACCTATCCAGGGCGTCCGTCTAGGTGGTAGGACTCTGTTTGCGACCCTTGGCTATCTGCCTCTGTATTTCTACGTGGTAACTCCTTAGGACAAAAAGAAAATTCTGAGAACCTGGATAAAAGGACATGCTTGGTGATAAGAAATATTCTGTTTGAACACTTATTTTCTTGTTTCCCTGCACTCCTTTTGTATGCAGGTCAATACAGGGGAACACTCATTTTTTCTCCACATATGTAAGCTTGAGTCTTCCCCCATCTTTCCTGCTAATGCAACTACAAAGGTTCCATGTTAGAGATCAGGGTCCGTGACTTCACTTCTGGTATAGGGCAGGCCAGTATGGTTACAGGAGGTAAAAATGTGGAACAGAGATGGATTTGTCAGAGCCAGATCAAAAGGTTGTGTATGGCCAAATACTGGAACTCCTTGGTTTTCCTTTTATTCATCTTGATGTTTAAAGTAGTTGCACTTGAGCTTGAATTTATTCTAAAACAATGTTGTAACTCACTTCTGGGTTCCTTTTTCAAGTAGTTTATTTAGTGTTTAAATTCCTGTGCCTTGAAAATTTCTACCTTGAAAATTTCCCAGATGCCTTTCCTCCTCACCCTCTATCCCTGCTGCTCTTTCCCACTGAGCTTGAATCCCTGGTGCAAAATATTACACTGAATGCCAAGTGCAAGGCAACAGATATCTCTGTGAAAACTAAGTTAAACAAAATCTGACCACTTCTAAGAACTTGCTGAAACATACTGAAACACCTCTTGTGTTAGTGCCAAGGTCAGGGAGCCCAGACTACACTTGAGCACAGGAATTTGAGTCTGTCAAATGAGTCAATCAAATGGGAATGTTGGGTTTTTTTGTCTGATGCATGTCAATATTGCTATGTGTAAAATATGTCTGTTTGCTATATCACAATTTGCCATCACACTAAACCATAAGTTTAAGGAGTGACTGATGTACTGAGTACATTTGTCTTTATAAGAAGTTCGTTGTTGCAGAGGCAGACGAATTTTATTGAAGATTTTTCAGTCTCCTCTTTCTTCCTTTCCTCATCTCTCCCTGCTCACCCGCCTCCTTTGTGCTTCCTTAACACTTCTACAAGAGAAGTAATTTCTCTCTCTTTTTTTTTTTTTTTTTGAGACGGGGTCTTATTCTGTTGTCAGGCTGGAGTGCAGCGGCACTATCTCATCTCACTGCAACCTCTACCTTTCTGGTTCAAGCGATTCCCTTGCCTCAGCCTCCCAAGTAGCTGGGACTACAGGCGCAGGCCCCCACGTGCAGCTAATTTTTAAATATTTTAGTATAGATGGGGTTTCACCACGTTGGCCAGGATGGTCTCGATCTCCTGACCTCGTGATCCACCTGCCTCAGCCTCCCAAAGTGCTGGGATTACAGGGGTGAGCCACCGTGCCTAGCTGAGATGTGCTTTCTCATTACCCATGGACAATGCTAGCACACATTTGTGTATCATCCACCTTCCTCGCTAGAGTGGAAATTCCATGCAGACCTGTTTTCTCAGTCATATATAATTACTCTGCAAGTCACTGGCGCCAAGCACAATGGTTGGCACAAACTAGGCATTCAATAGATACTTGTTGAATGAATGCAGGATACAATGAATGGAAGAAGCACACTAGTTTATTTTGCTTCATGTTTGGCTTTGCTGAAACATTCCGATTTTTTTAGTATTATTCACTCATACTGCTTCTCTCTCTTCCTCAGTCAATATTTAGTGAGTGTCAGGCACTGGACTAAGTGCCAGGATGAGTGAGATGTGGTCCCTTCTCCCATGGAAGGTCCAGATTGGGCTGCAAGTATCATGTTGGTTCTGAGTCAGTCAGCCATACTTGGTGAATCACCAACCACTGTGGGTGGAGCCTTGAAGTGGCTCTTTGTGGGAAGATGCAGAGGAGAAAGATATTTTCCTCATTCGCGAGGCTCTCACAGCTCATAGGATAGTGACCAAATAAGTATATGAAATACATAATATATGTATTTTGCTAAGCACATAAAATATGCCTAGCAAAAAGAAACAGCGGAGTATAGTACAAATGACTGGGGATACTTTTAGAGGTAAAACAATGAGATTTTCTACCTTATGTGAAATCTCCCTGACTTGTTCAGCTAATATGTAATTTATTTAACAACTATTTTTTCTGTACTTCTGTATGCCTGACAGCATGCCAGGGATGGGCACATGGCAGTGAACAAGAAATGTGTGAGACCTGCATCTAAGGAAGGTGCAGGCCAAGATGTCTGACTCAGAGGTGAAAATGAGAATGGTATGAGTGAGAGAAATGAGAGTGAGAGAGTAACAAGGAAGGAGAGAGACAGTAAGACAGTCAGAAACCACATCTAAGGGCTCTTAGTACTCCATTTTTAGGCCCAAAGATTTCTGAAAATGGCAGCTGTCACTTAAAGAATTTTAACTCTCTCCCTTAGAAACTTTTTCAAGAAAAAGCTGGGTGTTGTTGAGGTGACAGAACCTGAGTATCTTACCCTCTTTGTGCTGCTATGACAGAATACCACAGACTGGGTAGTTTTTAAGAAATTGAAATTTATTTTTCATATTTCTGGAGGCCCAAGATCAAGGTGCTGGTGGGTTCTGTTGCCTGGTGAAGGTTACATCCTCCAGAGGGATACGGCCTCCTCTGTGTCCCCACATGGCAGAATGATGCGTGAAGCCTCTTTTGTAAGGGCCTTAATCCCATTCATGAGAGAGGACCCTTCGTGGTCTAACCACCTCTTAAAGGCCCCACCTCTTAACACTACCATATTGGCAACACCTGAATTTTGGAGGGGCCCCATTCAAACCATAGCAGTGAGTTTAGTAGAATTACGACAGATTTTTTTATTTTATTTTATTTTATTATTATACTTTAAGTTCTAGGGTACATGTGCATAACGTGCAGGTTTGTTACATATGTATACTTATGCCATGTTGGTGTGCTGCATCCATCAACTCGTCAGCACCCATCAATTCATCATTTATATCATGTATAACTCCCCAATGCAATCCCTCCCTCCTCCCCCATCCCCATGATAGGCCCCAGTGTGTGATGTTCCCCTTCCCGAGTCCAAGTGATCTCATTGTTCAGTTCCCACCTATGAGTGAGAACATGCGGTGTTTGGTTTTCTCTTCTTGTGATAGTTTGCTAAGAATGATGGTTTCCAGCTGCATCCATGTCCCTACAAAGGACGCAAACTCATCCTTTTTTATGGCTGCATAGTATTCCATGGTGTATATGTGCCACATTTTCTT
>NW_016827192.1:860439-905071 GCF_001698545.2 Rhinopithecus bieti | reverse complement strand
ACTGTAGCCTTGTAGTATAGTTTGAAGTCAGGTAGCGTGACGCCTCCAGCTTTGTCCTTTTGACTTAGGATTGTCTTGGCAATGCGGGCTCTTTTTTGGTTCCATATGAACTTTAAAGCAGTTTTTTCCAATTCTGTGAAGAAACTCATTGGTAGCTTGATGGGGATGGCATTGAATCTATAAATAACCTTGGGCAGTATGGCCATTTTCACGATATTGATTCTTCCTATCCATGAGCATGGTATGTTCTTCCATTTGTTTGTGTCCTCTTTGATTTCACTGAGCAGTGGTTTGTAGTTCTCCTTGAAGAGGTCCTTTACACAACAGATATTTAAATAGCATCAGCAATCTAGGTTATTGGTAGGCTAGCTTATTTCCAGATGTCTTGTTTAGCTGTGACCTAAGATTTCCAGTGAATTTTAGAGTTTAGCCCCACCATCTCTACTATTCATACTCTATTGACCTTTTTTTTTAAAAGTCTGTTCCCATTTTTAAAATAGCTAGAAGTGTCCAATCTTGTGTTCATTTAGTATGTATTTGGTACTTGCTATGTGTTAGACGGGGTTCTATACCCTAGTAATTCATTAGCCCAAAATCACTACCCTGTGTTAGCATCAATAATCTTGGCCTTCCCTTATAAGATATATTTCAATGTGTCTCTGAGTCTTTAGACTCCAGCTTTTGATAAAAGGACTTATAATAAGGTTTGTGATTTGCTTTTAATTTCTAAAGGAATATGCAGCACAGTTGAATAACATAGAAACTCTAAAATTACAACAATTTGAGATTTTCAAAAGCGTGGCCCTTTTAAATCGTCCTAAATCACCACTTTATTTTGTCAGGCTCACTGGCAAAGGCAAAACAGGGCTCAAGGGGCAATTACCTTCTATACCATGGCTAAATGAAGTGTGTTTTCTTTTCAATATTGTCTGAAATCTCGATACATCTTGGGCACAAGGCTAGGCACTTTAACATGCGTTATTTCTTTGCATTGTTCCAATAGCCTTGTGAAATACATCTCATCATTATTCCAATTTTATAGATAAGAAAATTGGGGCTCTAAGTGGCTAAGGTAGGCATCCAACACCATACACCTAATAAATAGGATAGAGAGGACTGAAATCCAGATTTATTGACTTCAAAGTCCTTTCTTAGGTAGAAATCTCTTTCAGAACATTCTTATTAAGACTTAGAGCATTTTCTTGGTGACTCTAAGAAATGCTTCTGTATCTGAAGACAAAGGAAAAGTTAATTTGGTTTTGGATTTTGCCTTCTAAAACCATTGGGGTTTATTGGGTGTTACTATTACTTGCCATTTTTTGTCCTCTACACTTAAAATATGCTATACAGCTCCCTTCAACTCAGCCATCTGTGCTCTTGGCTTTTAATTTTCATAAAAATGTCTGGACACATTCTTCTTATTTCATAAATACCCAAGGCCAAAGAGAGATATTTTACTGGCATTTTTCAGTAATCTTTCCCTAACATTGTTTTTCATATCTGTTCCAAAGTCTTTATATTACTCTGCCTTTCTTATGTGTGTGTTGTGTGTGTGTGTGTGAGAGAGAGAATATATTTGTTATATTATTTGTTATAGTTATTACGCTAATATATTGATTATAATTATGATACAAATATATTAGAAATTAAAATGATATGTTTTAATCATTTAGAACCAATGCTCAGAGAATGTCCTTACTGGTTGGTTTTAATAATTAAAGACTACAAGGAGCAAGGACGAATAGGAAGCAGCTTCTGAATTTGAAAGGTGTCCAAATGATAGCCCAAGGACCAAAGACAGCTCAAACCGGTTTGAATAGTTCATTTTATATGGCTTATATACAGACCTACCAAAAGTCAGGGAATTGGATTAGTCATGGGTATAGAATTTTACAACTTCAAGGTGCATTTAAGATCCAACCACTACATTGTAGAGAAGAAACTATGTTCTGGAAAGGTTAGTGATTTGCCCAAAGTCAAACAGAAAGTCAGAACATGATCTAAACCAGCAGTTCTCAAACTTTTATCTGTAAATAGACTGAGATTAACCCCTCATCAGAAATAGGACTTACAAATATTTTCTCCCATTCAGTAGGTTGCCTTTTCACTCTGTTGATTGTTTCCTTTGCTATGTGGAAGCTTTTTATTTTATGTGATCCTACTTGTCTATTTCTGCTTTTATTGCTTGTGTCTTTGATGTCATATCCAAAGTGGCACTGACAAGGACCAATGTCAAGAAACATTTTTCCAGTTTTTTTCCGAGTAGTTTTACGGGTTCAGATCTTACTTTTAAGTCTCTAAGTTGTTTTGAGTTGATTTTTGTATATGATGTGAGACAAGGGTCTAATTTCATTCTCTGCATATGGATATGCGGTTCCTCATTATGTGTTCCTTGCATTCTTGTCAAAGATGAATTGACCATAAATATGTGGGTTTATCTATGAGCTCTCTATAGTGTCCCATTGGTCTATATGTCTATAGGTTTTTATGGTACTACCATGCTGCTTTGATTACTGTAGCTTTTCAATGTATTTTGAAATGAGAATAAATGCCTCCAGATTTATTCCTTTTATTCAAAATTGCCTTGGATGTATGGGGCCTTTTGTGATTCTTCATGAATTCTAAAAATTTTTTTTTTCTGTTTCTGTGAAGGGTGCCATTAGGGTTTTGATTAAAATGGCATTGAATCTGTAGATCACTTTGGGTAGTATGGACATTTTTAAACAAGATTAAGTCTTCCAATTGATGAATATCATATGTCTTTCCATTTATCTGTGTTTTCTTTCATTTGCTAAGCAGGTAAATCTTAAGTGTTTTCACCACAAAAAAGAGAAAGAAAGGAAGAAAGAGAGAAAAAGAGAAAGAACTATGTGAAGTAATGGATGTGTCAATTAGCTTGATTGTGGTGATCATTTCACAATGTATACATATATCAAAATATATACATTTCATATAGTATACATATATCAAAACATTAAGTTGTACACCTTAAATATGTACAATTTCTATATGTCAATTATACCTCAAAAAAGCTGAAAAAAAAAGAAAAATTGTTTACAACACAAATCCCAGGCTCTCGATTTCAAAGAATCTGATTCCGATCGGGGTGGGCCCCAGGAATCTTTAATGATTAATAAGCCTCCTGGGTGATTTGGCTGCAGGTGGTCCTGAGACCACACTTTAAGAAACACTAATCAAGAATCAAGGCCTTATGACTTTTAGTCCTGTTTCTTCCCAAAGGACTATGTTGCCTCCCTACATTCAAAAACATTCCAAACAATACATAAGAGTCTTTGTAATTCACATTAGTGCTCTTATTTACTGACTCAACAATTAATTCCTGATTGAGTCATTCACTGAGTAATTTTCTTTTACTCAGTCAGCCTCTGTGGTTTGCCAGGAGCTACAAATAAAAGATTAAAACACAGTCACACCCCCAAGGAACTCATATAATAGTAACAGAAGTAACTATCATTTCTTGAGCACTTTATTTATACATACGTCATACAATTTATCTCATTCACCTATCTCATTCTCTGCCTTTCAGTAAGCCTGTATACTATTATATTATAACCATATAGTTTGGGAATTTTTCATGTGTGTCTATCTATCTATCTATCTATCTATCTATCTATCTATAATCACATATATTCTCTTCAACTTGTTCTTCACGCTTAATATGTCTTAGAAGTATTTCTTTGTCAGTTCTTGCTTTATATATGTCTAGTATTTCTTTATAAGGGCTACAGAGTATCCTCAGCATTGACATATATCAATACTGGGGATGTATCTGATAATTCCCATATTGATGAATAGTAAATAGTTTACATTTTCACCTGTTACAAATAGCATCCTGAAGGATTCTGAAGTAGATATTATTATATCATTTTATAGATAAGGAAATAGAGAAAAGTTAATTACCTTGTCCCCCAATGGTAGACCTTGCATTCAAATGGAGTCCTATCTCAAAGACTACAAAGTTCCTTTCTTTTTACTATGATGCCTTTTAATAATTCCAGTGGGGTGAGAGCTGGGTGAGGTGGGCACTACAGAATCATCAAAAACCTGGCTGTTGATGGAACCTCAGAGTCACTCGAGGAAGCAACATTTGAGCAGAATCTAGGAGCCTTCTGGGAAAAGATGGAGAAAACTACTTTAGAAAGATGTTAGGTTTATTGCAAACCAGTCAATCATACTTACTGATCACCTACTAGAGGAAACCGGTGATAACACTTGTGGGGAGATTTATGGAAAGACGACGTATTTGCACATCAGGATTTTACATCACGATGTGTGCCTGTGCGTGTCTGAAAAATACTGGCGTAACAAGCTGGTGAGTACAATATGAAACAAACAAAACACCGGCTTCATTTGGCAGAGCACCAGAAATGAGGGGGTGATGAGGTCCTGTCTTTGTGGCATGGTGAAAAAAAAAAATGCCAATTCAGTTTCTTCCTCTGAAATGAAGAAAGTGAGATCTAGCCCCTGCATACTTGACAGGATGTTGCAAGGCTTGGTTAATTTCTGTAAATGTTTTGAACTCCTCTGAGGTGTGTGTTCTGTAAATAGGCGGTATTAATAGCAGCCGTCAGAACTGAAACAAAACTGAATTGAGCTGCCGTCATTTTCCGGGAAAGAAACACAAACACCCATAAAGTATGGAGCCCGTATTGGGTCTGTCACATTGGCCCTTCTTTAAAAGGCAGCCTGGGTCTCATATAGGACATGGTGACAGCTCAGGCCCTAATCTGAAGTGGGAAAATTCAGGAGACTAGCTGGATTTTCTAACTTTTAATTTCCCAGCTGATTACTATGATTAAGAGTCCATCTGGCACAGCCCATTTGTGAGGTATGTGTGTGCGGGGAAGTGGGAATCTAGTAAAGGCAGAGATCTAACAGAAAAAAAAAAAAAGAAAGAAAGAAAATGCACAGTAGAGACAGTGCCATTTTAGAGCCCTCCGCTAAGATGTTTAAATAGGAATTTCGTCGTATTAGCATGAGTGAGGCCAGTTGGCCATATGTTATAAGAAAGGCAGTTAGAGAGAGAGAGGGTTTCTGTTTCTCAGGGCTTTTATGTTAGCTTAGTGAGGATTTGGTGATGCCTTTGTCTGCCATGGGTCTAGAGGGGCTGTGAACTGCTAAGAAGAAAATCTAGCTCTGGGTTTCAGCAGTAAAATGCCAACATCTCTACCTGCAAACTGGTATCGACTAGGCAGTTGCTGGGGAGACACACAGTTATACTTCTGCACATGGATGGGGGGTGATAATTTAGGATGGGGGTACCCTGGAGCTCACAATCCACTTGCTCATCTCCCTCGGAAAGGAAGCTCTGAGGAGAGGTTTGAGGCAGCCGTGTGTTAGCTCTCATATTGTCATGGCCCCTTCAGGGTAACTGCATTTCCCAAATCTATCCAGGGGCAAGTCAATCTTATAAGCACTAATAGGACTTACAGATGTGCAGACACGAAGGTTCTGATGCTCAGCTCAACTCCTGGATGGAATTTCTCATAATTTTTTGTTACCCAGGGGATTCTATGTAAACCTGTTCCAGACAGAGTTTTTATTGTATTTTATTTCTAATCTCCAACCAGGCTTCCCCTTTGGAGGTCAAGCCTCTAAGTCTCCTTGAAAATTTCTACCTCAGAGGAAGGGGTTTCTGTCTCCTGTGGTCGTCGCTTTTGCTGGGGACTCCAGGTCCACCAGGAAAACTCATCAGTGACTTGATCTTAATCCCTGGCTGCATGCGCACAGGTCACTGAAAAACATCTGGCGGCCCTGACCCTTCCTGTTCATTTACCAAATGTACTGAACGTGGGGAAGGACTGGAGAACACATTTTTCTTCCTCCCTGGTGACAGAGGGATGAACTGGGTGATGGTCCAACTTCATGAGGACCTGTGAGCCCTATCTATTTTGCTCAAAAAAAAGGACCGATGACCTCTGTTCAATGGCTGGAAAGTCTCCATCTCTGTAGGCCATTATGGTAGCTCCTGAGGGCTAAGAGCAGGAAAGCGTCCTCTGCCTCATCTTGGAAATGTGAAAATAGAGTGGGTTTCCCCGCAGGTTGGAATCAGTACCCAACTGCCTTGTCTCTGGGGAAGGTGGATTTCATGGCCCACCATATGAGTTCAGCAGAGAAATCTAGATCAATAGGAGTGAGAGAGTATGTAATGTGGTGCCTTTAGGCATCTGTATCTGAAAAGGGACTTTTATTTGAATTACTTGGACCTTAGACTGAAGCTTCACCTCCATGTAGGAACAGCAGTCCATTAGTGATCCTTTGAATTTATAGCGAGACCTCGTTTACAGTGATAAAGCTTCCTTGGGGCTTAAGGTCTTCTGGTGCCTCTGTCTGTGGCTGAGTGTCTTAAATAAAGGGCAAGTCTGCTACATTTATGTCCTGTTCAGCCATAGCTGTCTAACCTTGTAGCGGGAGGGAGCCTGGCAAAGTCAGTAAGGTAAGATGGAAAGCATCCACAGCTCATTACAATGGCTTCTCCTCACCCTTGCTTGCCCTCACTCATCACCAAGAGTTTGTTTCCCAGTCTTCCCAGAAGAAATAGCCATGCCAGTCTTGTCATGTTGCATTGGCCTGAGAGAGGTTTGTGTTGTAAAATGTATTGTCTTACTTAGATTCTAAAGAGAATTAGACTTAGGATTAATGGATTTGAGAGTCCTGGCTGCACCGAACTTTCTCTTTTTCTTGATTTTTTTTTTTTTTTTTTTTTTTTGCTTCTAACAGAGGCTTAGCTATCAGCAGGTTTACATCTTCCAGTGATGGGTAAAAGGGAATGGGAATTATTTTGGTTTTTTACTACCTTGCTCTAGTAACTTAGATTGTGCCCTAAAGATTGTGTGAATAAAATGCGTCGGACCTGATTAATGCAAGAGAAAAATCAACCTGAACTCCTTCTTTATTAGCAAGAATGTCCAGAAATGATATAATAATAAAAATATTCTTCTCAAGAATCTAAATATTGATCACAGAGAAGCTGCTGAATAGCTTTCTCCCATTGTCATGAGAAAGATAAAGACATGCCAATACAGAAAAAGTTTGGGGTCAGCCAGGAATGGCAAATATTTGATCTATATTTTGTCATCAACCTTCTTCCCCCAGGGCAGTGATAACTTACTAAGTGCTTATAAAACTCTTTCCTACCAAGATCAGACATGATTTCAGAATACTTTTCAGTTTCCAAAAAGCCCCAATCAGTCAGTTAAAGTTGGAGTAAGTGGCTTAATTTTTAAAAATAAAAGGAAAAAATGGCGGCATCTCAGCTTCTTCGTGGTATGATTAAAATGTCTCCAGAAGGAGTTTTGGACTGCATCTGTGATTTTTCCCAGCCTTTTCTGTTTACAAATCATTTAGATGCGAGTCAAGATTTGACTTTCCACTTACCCCACCCATTCTTGTCTACCACCCCAAAAATACCACACCAAAAGAAATGGGAAATATGACCCTGCTTCTATGAGCCATCCATGAGGTGATGTCTGGTTCACATTAAATGTCAGAAATAAATTATTTATGTGAGATGAAAATACAGATGTAATTATGTTATGGATTAATTTTACCCAAGAATAGCATCTTAACCATTTGAATGACCCCCGAGAGACATTAGCAATTTTTAAGTGTACATTAATAACCACCTGACTTGTGGATATATAGAAAACATAAATATTTTACATAGGATACTTTGTACTTGATACCCTCTCTTCAAATCTTGAATTTGTCTTCTCCTCAACCTTGTCCTGTGTATAAAAACAATACAAATTCGGAGAGCACGGACAGTTAACTCAGGTGATGGAAAGCTGGGCTTTAGTTTTAGTCTAGATAGTATAAACCATTTTGCAGAATTGTGAATGAGGCCTGTCATCTGTTGCTCATGATCAGAATGATAGAAACATGCCAATGGAGTGGCTTGATTAGAATACAGCTCTGGAGACCATTCTCAACCTGGATTAATCTCTGATGCCAGTCCCCAAGATGAGCCATCGGTTACTTATTCTTTGGGGTTACCCAAGATGGCAGCACTGGAGGCCACATGATTGGGGTTTTCTATACCTTGGGATTACATGTGATACAAAACAGCTGACTGACAATGGAGAATGAGGGAAGGGACACCTTCAAATTCCTTCAGCCAGACCTAGGACCCTCTCACCAGTTTGAAAAGGGGAGAAAAATCTGAATTCTAATGCTGTCAAGCTTGGGAAAGACACTTAACGTTTCCTCTATGTCAACTCTCTATGCAATGTGGAGTGATAATACCAACTGGACTTGGGAGACAATTGCTGAAGGATGTGTAAAGCATTTCACAATCTGAAGCATTAGCTGATAAACGATGGAGGCAGAACATTCTGTTCCTTAACCTGTATGTAGAGTATAAAACTGAATTTTAGGGTGGAGTAAAGGAAGGTCACTTTACACAATGTGAAAAAGATGTGTTCTTTCACTTCAAGGCTAGAAGTGAGAGATTTGGATGACAAGTACTTGAGTCTGTTTACAAATTTAGACATATATACAAACATGTCCCAATACCCCTGTTGGAAATAGAAGTTGTGTTACTTTATTCTTTGAGATGTGTCTGGGTAGCATTTTAATTTTCCAGCCACTGTTAATTTGGTTATTTTTCCTTTTGCATCTCAAAAACAAACAAGCAAGCAAGCAAACAAACAAACAAACAGGCTTCTTAAGGATTTTCCAATATGTTTTTTAAAACTATACTTTTTCTATCTGAAAGTTATCCAAATGCACTTATGTGTCTGCTACATTCTCCCTTCTAGGCTGGCCTAGTCATGTTGCTTGTTTCTTTTCTAATAGCTTTCATTTTTCCACGAAGAATTGGTAAGGTTGGAGGGAGGGGAGGTGGTGGTATAATGAAAGGTGTCTCATGTGTTTTCTGTTCTTTAGGGAATTTGAGAAAGCAGTAAGTCAACTTATAATAGAAAGCATTTTCTTTGGCAATCTACATGGGAAAGAATCCTCTATTTTAGGACCATTTGTTGCATTGATCCTGTAAATTAGTTCTGCCTCTCTTTGATCATATAGAATCACGCAGTATCCTAACAAATATGTCTTCACATTAGGGTGAGACAATTCTCTCAATCTCAGCAGGCAGGAAAAATAGGCCAACAGGTGTCTGGGCAGGATTTCCTGGGGTTCAGGCTATTGCAGCTTCATGGACAATTGAAAAAATGCAGGTGTCACTGCCCTGCCCCCAGGCCAACCAGGTCACATGGTAATTGCCCAGTTGCCTGCTGAGATATGCCCACCCTGAGCTTCTCCCTCCAGGTTCATTTTTCATTTTGATTGAGTCATGATGGCTTAGTGCCACAAAACATCTGAGGATATGCTTTGTAGGGAAAAGGTCATAAAAAGCTCCAATGATCTCCCCTTCCCTAAAATCTAGGGCTCCTATGTGTAAAGGATAGGCAAGCAGGGCTAGTTACAGGACAGTGCCTTTCTGTGCAAATGGCAGGAGCCAAATCTCCATCTTGCTAGCTTAAGAGTTGGTTGGCGGCCTTATTTCAACTGAGGCAGCACAGCTTGCTTTAGCCTTGAAGTGTGAAAACCAAATAGAGGTTGGCAGAGGGAAGAGATGAAAGATGCATAGCCTCTTGGAGCATGAAGAGACACACCCAGCCCTTTGCGGAATGCAAAGACTTTTTCCATCCCTTCACCAGGATCTTGTCCCGTGGCCACCCCTCCAAGGATTGCAACTAAATCAGCAGGCTCGATTGGGTGCTCGCCACTGGAGCTTTTCTGTTGTGGCTGGTGGGCAAATGTTGTGAACTTCACTAATTTGCGAGGGGACTGTGCAGATGACTCACCTTCCAACTGCCTTGGTGTGCATCTCACCAATCCCACTATCATAGCGAGGCAGGGAAATACACACACACGCACACACATGTACACACACGTGTGAGCAAGCACACACAAACACACATATAAATACACATGTGTACACATACACACAAACACCTGCAAGAACACAAACACACATAGGCATACACACTTGCACACACACAAATATACATCCTCAAATATACATGCATGCACATAGAGGCAACACACATACAAAGGAACACACACATTAACACACATGTGCACACATGCAAACAAATGTAAACACACATGCAAAGTCACACATGTAAATCTACACACAGATTTGATTTGGGGGCATATAGTTTGCTCCAGTGCTCTGAGCAATTATTTAGGACATTTGTTGTCTGCCCTCTCTCTGTTCTGGGGAAGATTTTAGAAATTCTAATATGAGAGGCTGAGAAAGGAAAATATTGGCTTCTACAGTACAAACATCCCTGTCCTGAAAGAAAATGTTAATTTTCTTCTAAATCAAATGTTGACATGTATCAGCTGCTACTGAAGATGTATCACTGTGGGACAAGCTCTCAGCTCCAGCGGATGGACATCAGACTGAAATCCCTCCTCCAAAATGCTAGCTGGTTTCTAACCTAAACAGGTTTGGTTTAGGTATTTTTTGAATTGACCTAGCTTGTTTTCAAAAAGCTGGTCTCTCTGGGACATCTTGAGTAGGGGAGCAGGATTCGACTTTTGTCGAATGCACTGTTTTCTGCAGAAGCCTAGGCCCCTACCTGTCATCTGCAATGATGCAGGCTCTGCTTGCATCTGCCAGGGGCACAGGATTTTAACCAAAGATGTGGGAGGGGGAAAAAGTCTAGGGGTATGGAGAAATGAAGGAATCTACGGACTAAAGGAAATTTCCAGTGCTAGATGTTTTACCTACCCCTTTCCCCATTGCTCCCAAAATATGCACTGTAAATATTCTTTGTTCAACACCTATGTTTTTAAAATCCAAATCAAGATTTCTCTACTTTTCCCCCCAATTAATCACTCACACACACACACACACACACGCACGCAAACACACACACCCTTTTAACTTGCTAAGTTTGAAAGATGATGATATCTACAACCCGTGTGCTTTGCCAGAATGCACGGTTAAGGCCAAGATTAATGCAGAAGGGTTGGTGCAACGTTGCCGCAGAGCAGCGTGATCAGAATACAAGATGGAACGTAGGGGGAAAGGCCAAGAAATATGTCTGCGCTTGGAGTTTACACAAGTCTCCTTAGCAACTTGTCTGCATTTATTTTTCCCTTAATGTGTGTGGGTTTCTTCCAAACCCTGAGTGAAATGGGAGTTGAGTTTCTGACAGTCCCCTATTTCCCTTCTTCGGGGGCAAAATTGTTTCATTTGGTGAGTGAGGCTTTCTCTTTTTTTACCAGCTCCTTCTTCTCCCTTCCAACCCCCACCCCTCCCATTGAGGGAGCTCTGATCCTTTGCATTGTGACTTTGTGGTCTGTTGGTAGCTTTCCAGAAATCCACCTCTCCGTGGGGGAATGAGAGAGCCTGTTTCTGATGGCTACAGCTGTGCAGATTTCTGCCACAGCCTTGCTGCTTCAAGTGCACGCTCCTGTATGTGGCACAAGTGTAAATGTGCCTGTTATATGCCTGGGTTATAAAATCTGGGAGGAACAACGGCGCTCCTTTCCTCTCTGCTATTTTTCTTTTTCTGTCTTACTCTCCTCCCTTTCTATCTCTCACCACCCCTCCCCCAACACAAAAGACCCTGTAATTCTTATTAGAAGATGAATATAAAGCTATTAGGAAAAAATCCTGACTTTTAGGGATTTGATATGTTGGATTTTATGTGGCTGGGCTTGCTGCAGGGAAGACGACCGTAAATTCTGCAGTGGTTTTACCTAAAATTGTTTTTACCTTGAAATAGCTCTAGGGGAGTATAGATGCTGCCTCATTGGAGCCGATGCTGAATATAAATCTTCATATTTCTCTTTCTGCCCCTCCCATTTTAGAGTCTGGGGAAAAGGAAAAAGGAAACCTAGCCAAAAAAACGTTAAGGTTTGACTTTGGCTCTTTTACAAACAGATGTTGCTTGTCATTCTCTTGTTGTTAAGCAGGCACCAGATTGAACCAAGCAGCAGTTGTAGGTGTGTGTGTGTGTGTGTGTGTGAGAGAGAAAGAGTTAGGAGGTTGATGAAGGGCTAGAAAGCAAAATAACCAGATCAATATTTGGGACAAGTTGAGAGCTGGAAGTAAGGAAAACAGTCTAATACTTTTTTTCTTTCCCAACTTCTATTTGGTGAAGAGTACATAAAATCGTCTTCTAGTTGGTTGGTTGTTGTTCCAAACAAAGAGAGAAATGTGGGAATCAGTAGACATGGAGAGCCCTAGGTGGAGAAACACCGACCTGCTGGGTGAAATGCAGAGACAGGGGTGTGTGGCTTGTCCTCCGAGTGGATCTGCACCCCGGAGTAAGGCAAAGGTCTTTCTGTTTCAGCTGAACATCATTTCTTGGGTTTGAAGATTGCTTCTTTTTATAAGTATCATTGTGGAGGTTCCGGGCCTCTCTATAACTTTCCCAGAACAAGTCTCCATTGTCATGTAGTCAAAACCCTCAAGAAATACTCTTTACATATTATGTATCTCTTTTCTTGCAGGATTCGATCTTCAAATCTTCCCAAGCCATCCTATCCACCTACTTTCTAATCTAATTGTGAGATACTTTCTCAAGAGCAAAATGTAGCTTTGAATAGAAAGTGTTAAAGTTGGCTGGTATCTAGGAAGCATTTATATAGCATATAGTTCACTTCTATTAAAGAGATGACAGTCATCTGATTTTTAAAAATACGTGTCTGATGTTTCTGTGTCAGAATCAAGGTCTTATTATTTTTTCAAATTTCAATTCTCCTCCCCTGCTTTATTAGCAAAATAGCTAGAAAGGAAGTTGTAGGCTGGCATCATTGTTTGCATTTTCAAAAGGAAGAAAAATTGTCATCCTGAGCAAACTTATTCCTTTTAAAAGTGAAAGTAGTATCCCTTAGCCAGCGCACACGATACAACTTGTTACTGGCAAAGTCTCTTTTGTTTCATCTGGTGTGTCAAAAGTGAATTTGCCTTCAATTTCTCACTCTCAAATAGTTGATTTCTGTTATATGTCTGTTTTAAGTGAACATTAAGTGGGTTTAATATTTTTTTAATTACGGAAAAGTAAGCTCACTATTCAAATAATCTGAGAGTGTCTTTTGTTTTCATCCGATCTATCTTCTATTATACTCTTTTCCATGTCTTTTCTCTTTGGTTGATCTGCACACACTTGCATTTATCATTTTCATAAAATATTGTTTAGTGTGGGAAAAGTGTGGTGGGATGAAGATTATAAATATCCATCAATCTTCAGTGTTCCCTTTGCTTGAAAGAAACATGAAAACCATGGCATTGCTTTGCCATTCTCCTCTCTCCCTACTCCCTTCTGCTCAACTTTTCCTGGTAAAAAAGAATGAGTTCTACCTAAGCTAACTGGCTTTGGTGCCAAAAGCCTCTGCATCATATCCTTGAGCGCTGCTCCCACTCTGTGGCCTGATATCCTTGTGGCAATGTCACAGGTGGATAAAACGTGGCACGATGATTCGCACCAATGAATTACTCCTGGAGTAGCAATTGCTGGATGTGCCTCTTTTGTTGAGGTGATTGGATCTTTTGGCAAAAACCAATGACTGCAAAGGATGAGAGAAAAGATCAGAAAAACTGAAAAGCTGTAGGAGACCAAACAAACAGGGTCTCCCTGCTTCAGGGGACACCCCTTGTCAGAGTGAACAACAAAGATTAGATTTGAGCAGGCTTGCTTGCCTGTTCGTTCGTTTGTTCTTTCTTTCTGTTTCTTTCTTTCTTTCTTTCTTTCTTTCTTTCTTTCTTTCTTTCTTTCTTTCTTTCTTTCTTTCTTTCTTTCTTTCTTTCTTTCTTTCTTCTTTCTCTCTCTCTCTTTCTTTCTTTCTCCCTTTCTTTCCTTCCTTCTCTTATTCTTTCCTTCTCTTTATTTTTTCTTCATTCTCTATCTTGCTCTTTATTTCCTTTCTCTGTCTCTGTCTCTTTTTCTTTTTCTCTCTTTTTTCTTTTCTCTCTCTCTGCCTTTCCCTTTTCTCTTCTTTATCTCCCCTTCCTTCCTTCCTTCCTTCTTTCCTTCCTTCCTTCCTTCCTTCCTTCCTTCCTTCCTTCCTTCCTTCCTTCCTTCTTTTTTTCCTCCTTCCCAGATAAAAAAAATTGTCTTCCCAGATAAAAAAAAATTCTTCCTATCCTTCCCAGATAAAAAAAAATTGTCTGGTCAAATTGTCCCATCTGTTTGGGACAAAGGAGATCCACTGAGATTTTGTACAGGACGTACATCTTTAAAAAGGAAGGGGGGTAGAGGGCAGGAAATCTTTCCGTTGGTGTCGTTCTGCTGATGTCACCATGGATTCAGTGTTCAAGTCCACAGCCAGGCAAAACTCAAATAAATTTTCCTTTTTGCAAGCAGCTGCACTGTGAGTTCGCCTTCCATTAGTAAAGGGACAATGAAGGAAAGGCAAACCCCGCGTCCAAAACATGGCCAATGAAAGGACACTGGAATGGAAGCCAGGAATCCCGCTGTGGTGGAGAGGCATAGACTCATGAATCCACCACAATCAGATACTTGCTTCTTTTTAACAGCCCTATCAGCCGAGAGAAATAATGACTCCCGAATCATTTGACAGTAAAAAAGTTAAAATGATGTCTCAATGGTGCTGCATCATGCCAGGTAATCACTGCCCAATTCATTGATTATACCTTAAACTATTCTTAACTATAGATAGCCTATCTCTTCATCATGCTTAGCAAGTGAGTGGTTTGGTATAAAACATTTGTACAAAAGTTTGGGAGTATTCCGAGACTTCACATTCTTATTTGATCATTTTCTGGTAAAATTGTTCTCAAGGTCCAAGGGGAATTCCAGGAAAAATGTGAAGTTACTTATTTGCAGAACCTATTTATTATGCACAGTTCTGGAAATGAAGTAAACATAATGGTTCCCGATGTTTTCTAGAAATACTTTTATTTCAGTTTTGTTTTCTTTTACTCTTGTTCTAATGTTACTTTCAACTTTACAAAAGAATTGGGTGGTGAAAGAAACCAACTGAAACACAAGTAAAAATTCTTAACCCATTAAAAAATATTGTAAATGTCTTATTTTCCAGAAGTGGGTGTACGATTTGCAGATATTAGCCTAGCAAGATGGAAGCAGGTTTAAAATTTTACATAAGAAGTTACCTTTTCAGGTAATGGTGTTTTCTGTAATTTTCCCAAACCTTTCATTTCTCAAGTATTGCAAATTTTAGGGAATGCTTGAATGATTTAATTATGAAGAATAACTACATTTTAAACTTAATTTTTTAAAAAAGAAACCAGTTTTATAATTTTCATAGCCAAGGAGTAGAGCAGACATGGCATTCAACTCTATGGAGTTTGGAAAATTTTAAAAAATTTATACTGAACAGCACTTGGGTTTTTGGATCTGAAAATTAAGCCATAGAGCTACAACTAAATTCTCAGTTTTGCCAAACTTCACAGCACCAGCAGGCTCTGAGCAATCATAACAAGCATTTGAAACTAGCAGGCACTGCCCCTTAACTCTGTCGCTATCTTGGGCATTTGAATTAAAAAATATAAGTATTACAGGATTGGCTCTAAAAAGCCTGCCATGTGTTCTGAATTCCTGGAAGATAGAGCTTATATAAATTGTATAATAACAATATTGATTGTTTTTTTACTTTAGTCGTAGATTGGTAATACTATATGGCACTTTATGAAACTATTCCCTTGCATATTCAGTGAGTAGGATTTGATCTTAGCGTTCATGATAGAGGCAGTTTCCTTTTAGTGTCATTGAAGGGTTTTATGCCACCTAAAAATGTTTAATAACATAAATTATATATTTGCTTTATAAGTTACATTACTTGGGCTTTGTCATTGCTTACTAGCGTTAACCCATATTTTCCAACTTGTTAATATTACTAAGAGAGCCCACAGATTCTTGCTTAATGAAGCAAGCCAAAATTTCTTCTGAAAAATCCCCTCATTTTCCTCCTCAACACAAAGAAGATTCTGAAAGGATGTATTCAATTAATACTTTAAGAAAAATATCTACTCCCAAACAAACCATCCCTTTAGTAGGTCAGTATTTGATTTTCTTCTCGTTTTTTTTTTTTTTTTCCTGCAGCCTGGGTGTCTTCTGGTTGCTCTTTTTCTTTTCTAAAATGGAAACTTGGGATTGTTTGGAGGTTAACACTACAAACCATTTGAAATAAAAAACTTCTCTCTGTTCTATATTTGCCAAGGAAAGGGAGAGCCGCCCCCAACTGAAACGCAGCATTGAGCTCCTTTCTGTGGAGGTCAAGAGTGCCATGCAAATTTATGAAAGTGGTGCTATTTGAACGTCTCAGTGTACCACTTTGATAGATCTTAGTCTATTGCTAACAAATATTGTATCGTTTTAATAAGCGTGATGATAACAATTCGTTCTCATTACTCTGGGACCTTGGACTTACTCTGTTCCATTATAATAGGAGCACGTCCATCCCCCACATTCCAGCAATATTTAACAGGGTTCAAAGTGTCCCTCCTCAAATACCTCTAGCCCCATGCCTTTGTCAGAGAGACCGAAGGAAAAGAAGCAGCTCAGAGCTTATTTAAAAATCTTTTATTTTAGAAAGGAAATGAACATTTTAAAATAAAATGAAGTAAGTAAAGACCATCTGGGGGTGACTGATTTGGATACTACTTACTTCCACTTGCTATTGTTTCTTTGGATCTGAAAATTAAGCCACAGAGCTACAACTAAATTCTCAGTTTTGCCAACCTTCGCGGCACCAGCAGGCTCTGAGCAATTGTACCACAGCTCACTTGTGATGAGATAGGGAGACAACAAAGTGTCTATGAATGGTTATGTCTCAGTTTCTGTTCATCGTACTGTTGGTTTCCTGTTCTCTTTATTTAACTTTCTAGGTTGCATACACGAGGACCTGCTCTTTTCTCTGAATAATTCCTCAATTCAGCTCTGTCTTTTTTTGTTTGTTCCCCTTAGTAGGGCTTCAGTTCATCTCCCAGATTCTTTTTCTTTCTTTTTTTTTTTTTTTTTGAGACAAAGTCTCACTCTGTTGCCTAGGCTGGAGCGCAGTGGCACAATCTCGGCTTATTGCAACCTCTGCCTCCCAGGCTCAAGCAACTCTCGTGCCTCAGCCTCCAGAGTAGCTGGGATTACAGGTACATGCTACCATGCCTAGCTAATTTTTTTGTATTTTTAATAGAGACCGGGTTTCACCCTGTTGGCCAGGCTGGTCTTGAACTCCTGACCTCAAGTGATCTGCCCATCTTGGGCTCCCAAAGTGCTGGGATTACACACATGAGCCACCAGTGCCTGCCCCCAGATTCTTGAGAAAGGAGAGAATGTCCGTTTGTTGAGGCAAATGAGATAATTACTTTGAGAGCCAGGATCCATCATTATAGCTAACAAAAGTTAAAAGGTCTCTTTTAGGTCCTGTAAAGGGAAGGAGTCATATGTGCTTCTCAGCATCCAGGACAGGGAATCATTTCGCTTTCTAACATATGTCCCTGAAGTGCTTATGATTATGACTGTCTTCAATACAATTCACCAAAAGCACCATGAATGAAAGTTCATTGTCTTGGATGTTCCCGTCTTATATGTAGAACATTGGCTTTGCAGAAAAAAATACTATGTTGACAGATGAGATCGTTTTATAAGAAGGTCTCGGAAACAGATTCATCCCTGTTCTCTCAAATAGTTTTGTGGGGGGGTGGGGGCGGGAGGAGGAACAACTGTGTAATTTCTTCTATGGTTCAGATTCTATAAAGTACACCCAAACCTGCTCGTTGTTGGTGTTTGAATCAATAATAAGTGTGGGGTGGGATGGGGTGGCAACAAAATGCAAACTTTTCCCAAAGATAGATCTGAATACAGCTGACAATCTCCTCTAGAGCGGTTTTCCAAAAAATATTCCTACAAATCTGTTGGTAGTACTTGCTAAGTTTATTCCAGTTGCTTTCCAGAGTGCAAATAGGAAAATGAAAGTTTCACCATCGTTTTTAATGTCATGACAGGTATTTAAAGGAATGAACTTGCATTTGGGCTCTCATGTATTCTTTCTCTCTGCCTACAATGTAAAGAATTTTCTTTATTCTCCTGGTTTGCCATGTTGGTATCACTTTGCCCAGATTGTGTGTTCAGCAGTGAATAAATGAGTCTTCCATATATAAACAGTAAAATGATGAGGTTGACCTAAAGCCTACTGGATTTGTGGAAAAAGTGGAAACCAAGGGAGGCGCATTGGGGAGAACATAGAAGATGTTGCTTAACTTTTGCTTTTGTGAGAGTGGGACAAAGTCCTTTCCATTTCTGGTATAAAACAATTGAATGGTAGACTCTTTTGTTGGATTAATGGCTGTAACGTTTTATTTTCAGACATGTCACACCCCCAAACGAGAGAAGATATTGAGGCCTGTTGCCACAAACCCGTAGATCCGAACTTGTGGTATTAGTCCGCACAAGCTTGTGTCTATAGGTATGTGTCTTTTAGGCAATCTCACAGACCTCGGGTTTGCTTATATGCCACTCAATATCCCTTTGAGTTATTTCATTCTCCCTCTCTTCCCCTTAGTTTCCTTTAAGAGCGATAAAAATGGAAAAGGGGGCTGAGGTGGAGGAAGGAGACCTTTTGTCCTGAAATGAATGAGGTTCTTCAATGATGAATTAATAGGCTTGCCCTCAATTCCCATATCTCTCATAACTGGTCTCAGCTGTCAAATTAGAAGGCTGGACTTGCAGGTGAGGCAGCAAGCATTTGAGTGATTGGAACAACTTACTGTTGAGTGATGAGTAAATAGATAAACAAGGGTTTCTTTTGTTTTCTGTAAGCCTAATTGTTTTCAAAGTTATTATGATATTTTCTGGAAAGTGGTAGACATGTTTACAGGGCCAGTTTCGCCGTGATTTGGGTTTTGGGTTTTCCTTTGTTGCAATTCTTCCTCCCCCATTTTCCCCAATAATTTTGCTTCTGAAGGACTGATAAATCAGAATGGATGTGTTTAACTGCCTAACTATTTATACTTCTATTTATATCCAGCAGTGTAAGAAGGACTTCTTATAAAAAAGAAATTGCCTGTTTAGGTACAAATTAATATTTGGCCAGAGTTGTTTTATAAGTCTTTATCCTGTTTTAAAGGCTGGAATGAAAATAGTTTTACCCCTTGCCTCTTAAATGTCACCATTGTGCCAGGATTGAAAAGCTAAACTGACCACAGATCAAAGCAAAGCTGGCTATATTTGTCTCATTCCAACAATGTGAGCTGAGGAGTCTGTAAACAGAACTAGAACCCAGGGTGAAAAGTTGATCAATTTGTATGACTCTAAAACTTTTGTATTCCCTTTTGGTAAAATATAGTGCCAGAAACTCCCTTAAGATGTGTGTGTGTGTGTGTGTGTGTGTGTGTGTCCTCTTCTAACAAAAGAAGTCAACATGACGTAGTTGATGGGTTAACATTAGAAAAAAGTTTGAAATTCAAGTGGATGAACTTTGTCTCCTCTTAAGACCTACTCAGGAATAACTAAAACTCTTCTTTTATCCAGTACATAGAAATGAGATTTTGCATTTCTGAATTAGGACACCCTAGATACAGATGACATATGTATAAAGGGTAGAATTTGGAACTCTGTAATTGCCAGACCAAGACGACATTGTTACCATGTATTTCCTTTGCAAAGCACTGAGGAGGGTTGTCTATAGTGCTCAACCCCCTGCTTGCCAAGAAAGCATTGCTTTATTATAGAATGATGGCATATTATAACCCAGAGTGAAAGACTGTCCTCATTGGTGTGTGTTATATAAATTGTTTGCCTAAGGCCTTTATCTACCGAATAAGCAAACAATTTGCTTGGTTAGTTTTATATGCCTCTTTGAAGTGGTTAACTTGGAATGAATAAACTGCTAGCAAGTTAAACCTGTACCTCCACTAGATAAATACTTGTTTGATAACGGCAAAATCACATCTCCACTCATCATCCCTTTAACCTGCTGTTAACCATGGGATTAATGGTGGAGTTCATGGATCCATGGGGACCCTGAGCTCCCAATATTCCCCGAACAGGAACAATACTTGGACTGCAAAATGGCCAGTAGGTGACTGCCAGATTACTTCTTTTAAGGAGGTTTTTAAAAAGACATTATCCCAAGAAAAAAAGATTATATAGAGCAGTTGGCCCTTTCAAAGTTTCTAAAGGGCTTCAAACTTTGATTCATCTGGTTAGAAAATATTCTAGTGGAAAGCCCAAAGCCCCTGGACATTGGCCACAAGAAACAGGATATTAAATATTTTACATGATGATGAAATTCAGTATTTTTCCCCCTTTCCATGTTCATGAGTGAATGGTTCTGTAGATATTAATTATTCCTTTGAGGCTCCCTCAGAGTGTACCAAATATCCTATAGGAACCATGCAGAAAGTAAAATAATTTCAGAATTTCCCCAGAAAGACTTAGAAGAAATATTTCAACAGCTATTATTGCATGGAGGAAATAGAATGGGTATAAAGCAAACTAGTTTTATTAAATTTCTCAAATCATCACTATCAAAATATATTTAAGATGCAATACCAGGACATGGTTTAGATTTGTTTTTTAAAAACAGGAAAAAAAGAAACTTATTTCAAGAAATGCATTTGATAAAGCAACTCACCCTGTATCATCAGAGTTTGAGGAGGGAGAAGCTGAGATTTAGCTTGAGAAATTTTCTTATTTATATTTCAAAATTAATATATGTATTTCTTTACATGGGAAAAATGGCATGTGTATGATAGAATTCATTTTGAATTTTAAACTAATATGATTTCTTGTTTTTCCAATGTGCTTACCAATCATTCCTCAATATTTGTTAGGTCCTATGGATCCTTATCTGTTGACTATGGTATTTAATTCCATCAAATGTCACCTAGCCTCTCCAATTAAGATTTTTAAAGCCTCTACTGCCTGTAATAGCACTGAATTTGTACAGAGGAGTCGACATGAATGACTCTTCAAAGATATTCAAAGATTTATTAGAACCTAACATGGTAGTTAATAAAGTATGAGTTGGAAAAAAAGCCACTTTTACAATTGGCATAGCCATAAGGCTAGAAAAATTATGATTTCTTCATTCTTTCATTCATTCAACAAACCTTTATGAATGTTTACTTTGTGTTCAGTACTTTGCTAAAGGACAAAGATATGACTCTGGCTTCAAAAAACTAATTATCTGATCAGGGGCTCCTTTGAAGAATTGCATGTCAGCCATACAGACACGTGTTTTAATGAATCCCATGTTTTAATCATAACATTTGTCCAACTTCCAAATGCCTAATCAAATATAGAAGATGTTTACTAATGGAGTGTCTCTGCTTTCTCCTAATCTCAGACACTCATAGCATTGTTTGAGGTTTATCCTTACTTCATTTGGAGGATTGCTGCTGGCAGCACTTAAAACCTCGGTGTTTGATAGCATGAGAGTCTGTTTACACATGTTCAGAGAATGTATGGAAGATTTTTTAAGTTAATAAGTACAATAGATTGTCTCTACCTGAAGATATATTACTGTTGTTTGCCTATAAATACTACTTCTTATTTTATTTTTCACTTGCACTTTTCAATAAGAATTTTTATGACATCATTCCATATCATAATTGCATGTTGTTATTACATGCCTACAAATATTTACACTAATTATGTAATGAGCCATAATTGCACTAATACATGATAATGGGCTAAACTCAGTGTAAATAAACAAGGAAATTCACAACCAAAAGAGCAGGGTATTGAAAACCATTAGTATTCTAAGAGCAGCATCTTTATATCTTTGACCCCCAGAATAAGAATGTACATGGGGAAAGATCAATTTTTCCACTTCTGGGTATTTAAAAGCCCTCTGAACTGTATGTTGTAGCTGATTGACTAGCACTCTAGCACATGGATCTTATCCTCTCTTTGTTGTGTCTTCCCTTGTCAACACTTACTGCCCTTCCCCTGCCTTGTGTCCCATTCATAAGGGTTATATATCGTGATTGTGTTTACAGAGTCAGGCACAGAGTCACTGCAAGGTGAATGAAAAAATTCAAATTAAGAGGAAAGAAAATGAATTATATTTTCTTTTTTGGTCCCGGTAAATGTTAAATCTTCTACATAAGTGAGCATCTAGTAGCAGAAGACTCGGAAATACATCTTAAGTTTCCATAGGAGATTTGGGATTTAAGGTTAAACTGGCCAGGATGAATTCAGCCACTCTATGATTTTTTGCCCTCTCTGGAATCTTAATAGCAAATCCATCTTACTATGAGTGAAATTCTAATATAAGTGGAAGAACAAAGGATTGGACATAAAAATAAAAATCATCATCCCTTAACTGCAAGTTGATGTATACTCCCATTTATCCATTTATGCATATAGTCTTTTTTTCATTTGAAAAACTTATTTTTTTTTTGATTTTGACATGTGCCAGCTACTAGCCATTGCAGATCATACCATATTGGCAAAGGTGAATTATGGGGCACCATTTCCACATAGCTTGGGGTCCAGTGAATGAGACAAACAGATAAATTATAATGCAATGATGTGAGAATTAAAGCATAAATGCATATATGAAATTGTGAGATAATCAGAGGAAGAACTCTTTGAAATGAGGCTTGAAGGATGAATGAGAGTTTTTTTTGATAAAACTAACCTCCCAGTCTTTTTCCCAAACTAGGTAGACTTGATCTAACAGAGGCAGCCCCCCACCACCACTCCCCCACAAAAAAAAAGCAGTTTCACCCCATCAAAGCTGCATAAGGATATAGGGTTGGAAACATTGGGAAAAAATCATTTTTCTCCAGGCTAGTGGAATAGCATGAAGAAATATCAATGCTATGGCATTTGAATCTGTGTTTTGAACACAATCAGTGCAACGGAAGTATCTGGAAGATTCTCAGTGTGCTCAGACGTGCCTCCATCTCTGTTTGCCTAGGCTGACCTAGCTGCTTTGTAGCGCAGCCTTTACTAGGCAAAACCAGAGTCCAGCTAAGCAATGAGGAGAGGTGGCTTCTGGTAGACCACAGCAGTCCTTATGGGAAAATATAGACCTGACCAAACTTGAATTTACATAGAGATGAGAAGTTGCTAAGCTTGTAGAAGCCTATCTCCTGCTCCAGCACCTGCCTGGGACTGAAGATACAGGAAAGATTCAGTTTAAAATTATGAGGCAGGTGGATCACAAGGTCAGGAGTTTGAGACCAGCCTGGCCAACATGGTGAAACCCGTCTCTACTAAAAATACAAAAATTAGCTGGGCGTGGTGACACACTCCTGTAATTCCACCTACTGAGGAGGCTGAGGCAGGAGAATCACTTGAACCATGGAGGCAGAAGTTGCAGTGAGCCAAGACTGCGGCACTGCACTCCAGCCTGGATGACAGAGCAAGACTCTGTCTTGGAAAAAAAAAAAAATTACAGGTGCAAACAGGGAAATAGGCACATTTTGTAGGTTGTTGAATAGACTGTTGGGGACAGACTTATGAAAAATGCTGAAACAGTCAACTCAGGAAAAAGGAGCACTTTCTAAATATGAGAATTATGTAAAATACATGATAAGTATTGTTGGGTGGATGTTCAATGTAGCTTTTGCGGTATTTCTTAATCTGTATTTTGCTCAGATTCATGTTTTCTATGTCTTTTCACTGTGTTTTGGTTTAAGCCATTTCTTCTTGTATATCCATCTTTTAGTGACTCCAGTTTTTCGGTTTTACCAGAGAAACATTTATTTTTCTAATCCTTTTTAAAATTGCCCAAGTTTAAATATTGTTCTACTATTCTATTTCGTCAACAGATATCAGAAGGCATTAAATTGTTCAGAATCACCATTATGTAACATTACTATAATCTCCATGCACAAATAGTTCAAGAAGGCCAATCCAAAGTATTTACTCCCTTCCTGTTTGCATAGTAATCTCAAGCCAAGGTTTTTGTGTTATGTCTTCTATTATCAGACTCTTTGATGTGTTGTCTCTTATGAATGGCCCAGATAGGTGACGGCATGAAGAATCATTATAAGACTAACTTGTAATTTCCTTGCTTAAGAAATGGTAGTTTTCCAGCCATTGTGACTGCATGCTCCCAGGTTGAGGTAGTAGGTTGTATAGTTTAGAATTACATCAAGGGAGATAACTGTACAGCCTCCTAGCTTTCCTTGGGTCTTGCACTAAACAACATGGTAAGAATGATCATGATCCCTCCAGGCCTTTTCTCCCTATGAAAGGTAAGATTGGGTACAATTATTTTATGGTATTTTAGAATTCAAGTTTTGTTTAATCCTTGTACCCATGCTGTATTTTCATATTCTGTTTCCTTGGGTTAGATTTCGTTTTAAGAAAAATATGAGACTTTGAGGGATTCAGTATATCATTTGTCCATTGTCACAAAAATGCTGCATAATAAACAACACAAAGCTTCAGTGGCATACGATAAATGTATATTTAGCTCATGAGTCTGTGTATCTGTGATTTACACAGGTTTTCTGGTCTTGCCTGGGCTCATTTCTTCCGGCTATCAGCTCTAAGATGGGGTCACTAGATTGATGGGGGCAACTCATTTCTGTGCTATGTGTCACATCTGACAACAGATTATTTCTAGCACATTCTTATGGTAAAGGCAGAGGAGTAAGAATAAGGGCAAGCCAAATGACTTAAGGATCTTACAAGCTTCTGCCTGCTTTGTGTTTGCTAATATCTCATTGGTCAAAGGAAGCCACATGGCCAGTCCTGAAGCCAGAGTGAGCACTACTACAAAGTTTCATGGCAAAGGACATAAACTCAGGAAGACATATTACAAATTGGGGCTGCTTTTTGCAACTGTATTGCACTTTCTTAGATATCACCAAATTAAAAGAATTTTGTACTCTCCACTCAAGGAAGTTTCCAAGATAAAGAGCCATGTTTTGGAATTCGTATTTAGGGTTTTAGGCTAAGCTGGTCTTTGAATGCAATTTTATATCCCTGTTGTTGAGATATGCTTTAGCTAACCTCTGTGAAAACCTCTATGGAAAAACACCAAAAGACTGGAATAATAATAATGTAGAGATTGACTATCTCAAAGCATAAACTTGGTCATTTCATAGTGATAACCAATGTCATGAACAACGACATTTTACCTGTCTTAGATGGAAATCCCACAGTCAGCAAAGAGCACATGAGCAGCAAAACCAGCACTCAAATCCAGATCTGTCAGTTAGGAAGGAGTTAGTTGTCCCATGTCTGGATACTTTTCAGCAGAAAATGCAGACGGGTAGTCAGAAGGTACATAATGAGGTGTTTAGTCCATTTTATTATTTTCTGGTAGTTTAATGTACAAAATATGTCAAAGGAAATGGTTATGCAGTCTGTAGGTATAGTTTTTTTTTCTCTCTCTCTCTCTTTCTCTCTCTCTCAGCTACCTCAAAGAAGAGATGAAATTCCCTGTGTCAGGATTTTGATTCTATGCTCAAATATTTTTATGGTGAATTACCACCAGTGATTGCCATGTTACTAAGAGGTCAGGAATAACTAGCCCCCCCCCTTATAATGAAGCACAGCTGAAGGTTCGATGTTACTTTCAAGCCACCCTGAAACTCTGTAGCAGGACTAGGAGCAAGACTCAAAGGCTCTCGTGCCATCTTTATTTCTTAGCTCATTCTTCCATTCTTTAGAAGGTACTATGCCTTGCTTTAGAAGATGCTGTCATTACTTTGTGACATTTATTATGAGTTTAACATTAAGCATACTTGTTACCTGTATCTGTGTTGGATGAGTTTGTATATTAAACATCTGTAGCCACTTGACACAGATAAGGACCTACTTAGTACTGTTTATACATTTATAAAGCTTCTTTTTTTTTTTTTTTTTTTTTTTTTAAATCAAGTTATCTTTCTCTACAAAACAACAAGATCCTCTCCTTTTCAATGGGATAAACCTGGGTGGGTTTACACATCCATGATTCCCAAGAGCGAGCTAGTGTTTGGGATACTCTGCTTTTGAAGGCAAAGTAACCTTACTAGGATTGAATTTCTACTGACTTTAGTAATGAGGTTTTATCTACTTGAGTTTAAATAATGCCTTCTATGCTTTTAGAATGACTATAGTGTCTAGGAGCTCATATTGTTGTGATTTTTAGCCAATAGCTCATGGTGGGACAAAGAGTTTGAGAACTGCAAGGAAAATAAATAATGTTGGAAGCCACTTTAGATACCATCTTAGTGTGAATTTCAGCAGTAGTGGATGGGTAAAGTATTTTCCAAAATAATGTATCCCTTGTCTTCATCTTTGGTGAGTATGTGTTCTATTTCCTCAGGGAAACTCTTCACTGAATTTTATATAGTGGACAATCATTTTTAACCCCATAAATCCAAAATACATCTTTTAGACAAATGGCCATGGTATATTCTAGCAATTAATCTCAGGGTTTAAGAAGGAAAAGAGGAGGCCAAGTGAGGGTGGATCACTTGAGGTCAAGAGTTCAAGAGCAGCCTGTCCAACATTGTGAAATCTTCTCTTTACTAAAAAATACAGAAGTTAGCCAGACATGGTGGCACACACCTGTAGTCCCAGCTACTTGGGAGGCTGAGGCAGGAGAATTCCTTGAGTCCAGGAGGTGGAGGTTGCAGTGAGCTGAGATCGTGCCACTGCACTCCAGTCTGGGTGACAGAGTGAGACTCTGTCTCAAAAAAAAAAAAAAAAAAAAAAAGGGGTGGGGGGAAGGAAAAGAAACTTGTGGCGTGGATACACTTTTACATTATTATCAAGAAACTGTATATCAAGAAGGAATTATATCTCTATGGGTGGTACATATCTTATTTTAATTTTTCAGAATCTGTTAATCCAGCTACTTTTCTAGTTCACTGATGAGCTTCAAAACATAGAAACGTTGCTGGCATCTTGACCTTCTTCATCCAGCAAAGAATGTTTTGCTGACCCAATTAAGGGGACTGGTCATTTAGAATAGTGAGTTTATAAACTTTATTGAAGATGGATCATCTGTGCTCCTTAATTAGCAGGCATAAGATTCTTTCCTAATTGGCTTATTAATAGAGATACTGAAGCTAGCATGTAACAGTGCAATCAACCCCCTTCTTATACCAGAAATGTGTTTACTTCTGAAGACAGTCTTGTGAGGACAAACACTGGCTTTCTCTCTAAATTGACTCTGGCATATTGTCTTCTCTAAGCTTCATGAAGATCTAAGGAAAAAGGAGTAAACCAAGTTTTTATTAATTCAACCAATATATATTTCCTAAATATCTAATGTAAGTTCCAACTACATATAGAATAACAGCCTACGCCACTGGTATTCTTTCTTACCAATCCTTCAGGGCAGGTGATGCTGTTAACACATGAAACACACTCTAGGGTAGCAAGGTTTTACATAATCAAATGCTTCTTTACTCCAGAAGACTAAGTACTTAAGCTGAGGGTAAGAAATCTGAGGATGGCTTCCCATCTTTACATAAAGACATCAAGTTCCCCCCTTTAATTGCGGGTCACACAGCCTATCTTTTTAATACATTTTAGTTCTCTTCACTAATACAGAACCCTTTGATGCAGCACAAAAAAAGTTACATTTTAGAAATAGGGATATAGTGACATTGAGCAGGGTCCTATAGATTTTCATAGTTCAATGGTCTTTCATTCAACGGAAGCATGCTTGAATAGTGCATGTAAAGAGAATTCACCTGGGGACATGCGTACATGAGTGCTGGTACCCAACCTGATTCTGCCATAGCCAAATCGTTTAAACTTTATGACCTCCACTGTTCAAATATGTAAACTTGTGAAATGAAACAGAATAGTTTCCGTGGTGCCCATAATGAACATTCTGCAATTCTGGGATTGTCACTCAGTAATCTTTGATTTCATGAGTAGACCCTTACTTCCTTTTTTTTTTTTTTTTTTTTTTTTTTTTTTTTTTTTTTTTTTTTTTTTTGAGCTGGAGTCTTGGTCTGTCACCCAGGCTGGAATGCAGTGGTATGATCTCCGCTCACTGCAAGTTCTGCCTCCTGGGTTCACGCCGTTCTCCTGCCTCAGTCTCCCAAGTAGCTGGGACCACAGGCATCTGCCACCACACCCGGCTAATTTTTTGTATTTTTAGGGGAGACGGGGTTTCACTGTGTTAGCCAGGATGGTCTCGATCTCCTGACCTTGTGATTGGCCTGCCTTGGTCTCCTGAAGTGCTGGGATTACAGGCATGAGCCACTGCGCCCGGATGACTCTTACTTCTTAGACTCCATATCCTCCTGTCTTATAGCGTGGAAGGGTATTTCCCCAATTCTATCTCTGCACTGTCAAAGAGACATGAGCAGAATAGTAAGGAACATTTTCAATAATGGTTACCACATCAAACTACTAATGCTGAAGGCCATATTAAGGCAGTGGAAAAAGTACTCTGAGAAGAAAGTAAATATTAATCCCCTTGTTGGTTCCGTGGTTTGCTGATGACTAAGGTAATAAAGAAAAGTAAATTAGTTTCTGCCAAGCTAATGTCTATGATCAGACACTGAATATCATTTTACAGTGTAGATTATCTCAGTGGTGAACAGGAGGGAATGTGTCAGATTCACCACCTCCTTCCCTGGTTCCCATTTGTGCTCTTTCGGAACAAAAATTATGTGCTTCGTGCTCCACCGCCAACTTAAGTATGAAGCACATGAGAGCTTCTGTGGCCCTTCTCAACCCTTTTACATCAGTCACAGAACTCCCACTGTTCTGTGCTAATGCAAAATGCAATAACGTTTAGCATCAGGACATCTCTGAGTCAAGAGGTTAACGGAAAACACATCTCCCATTGTGTTCCTGCAGCTCTGATACTGTTAATGGTGAAAACACCATGGAGACAAATAGATGTCTCTTTATTCAGGAAGCTTTGAGTGAAGAGAAAGTATATATGACATCTTTACAGCATGAGAGCCTCTCTATATGGCGCATTAAGGAGGGTGGAGGAGGGGAGATGTTCATGTAACATCATGTTTAATATGGCTTGAGCCTTGTCTAGAAGGTGGACTCTATCTTCTTCATTTTCTCTCTGTTGCATTAACAAATAGTTCCAGTTCTGGCAGGGGAAAATGAGTTTTAACTTCTCAAGATACAAATTCAGGGAAAGAGGACTCTTTGAATAAGCACAGTAGAGACTTTATGAGGTATTTCCTAAAATGTGACCCAAATAAATGTTTGATAACATAGCCACTTCTTTCTTACTTATCCTACTTTGTGCATCTTGCCTTTTCTCTTCTGAGTGCTTTAGGTAGAAGGAATGTGGATCAATATATTTGTGAAAAGGAGTCAAGGCAAAACAAATCAATACATTATGATTACACTGAGATTTTTACTTGAAAATTACCTGAAAGTAGACTGTGTGCTCTGTGTGGTCATCTAAAGATCACAGGCAAACACATTTTTGTGATCTTACTATCCGTTCACTTGCGAGGCTTTCTCAGGGGAATCTTAGTCAAGATCACTTCTTGTTCTTATAAGACTTTAAAAAGAAATTTGTTTTATAGTTTATAAACTGTGATCAGAAGCTAAAATTAAGATGTCCCATTTCTTCAAGTGCTAAAGACTTTTCTTTCTGTGATTAAAAAAAAAAATTCTGGGTCAGAAATCCATTTTCAGGGTTATCTGCACATTTTAGATCCAACAAATAATTATCACCTTTTTATGTTATATATAGTCTTTGAAACATTTGAGGGATATACATTGTTTATTACTGCTAAGTACTGCTGTTAGATGACTGTGAGGGCTTTGATGAGGGGAACGGGGAAAGAGGAGTGGGCCACACATTCAGCTTTTACATTGACTCAAAAACTTTTAGACATGTTTCCAAAGCAGGCTGATCACTGCAATTCTAGTGCTCTAATTGTTGATTGAATTGTACCAAGGGCAGCCAAATTTCATGTATCAAAGTTCATCAAGTCCAAGAAAGAAAGACAGCAATTCCAGAATGACTCATTGTTTGATGAATAAGGCCTCAAGTGTTCTGTGGTTGCCATTTTTATATTTGAATAAAATGTATAGGATTCAAATCATAACTTGAATTCCGAATTGGGACGCATGATGCTCCATGGTGAGCCTGCAGTGTTACAGCAACATACTGCTCCTGCTCAGCTGCCAATAAGCAACTTTGAAACATAAATGGAACATTCGTGGTGTGTGTTCTAAATACTCAAGGGGCTTAAAAGAGTCTTTTAATCTAGTTGTAGCTTTTTATTATTGAGTAACAAAGTGCTGTTGGTATACTGGAACCAATATGCAAAACACATATTGAATGAAGCATAATTAAAGGATAATATATCCCTCAAAGACTGAAGAGAAAGGAGCAAAATGAATTTATGGAAAGTAAATTTTTTATTATTTGCCATGACCAAGAAGCAGAGTTTTCTGGTTAATAAATATAGTTTTTAAAAGAATTGCCATGTATGAGATATACAAATGACCAGTTTTTAAAATAAAGAATATATTCTGCTTAAAACTAAAACCGTTGGCCAGGCATGGTGGCTCACGTCTGTAACCCCAGCACTTTGGGAGGCCAAGGTGGGTGGATCACCTGAGGTCAGGAGTTCGAGACCAGCCTGGCCAACGTGGTGAAACCCCGTCTTTACTAAAAATACAAAATTAGCCGGGCGTGGTGGTGGGCGCCTGTAATCCCAGCTACTCAACTTGAACCTGGGAGGCGGAGGTTGCAGTGAGCCGAGATCATGCCGTTGCACTCCAGCCTGGGCGATAAGAGCAAAACTCAAACAAACAAACAAACAAACAAACAAAAGCAAACAAACTGTTTTAAATACAATTTAACGTCTCCTAAGATTTATAAGTTATTCTGAATCCTGCATGCTTGAAGGTCAGCGTTATAAAACCAAATTTATCTTGTGTAATTAGTTGACACATAAAAGTGCAAATTACAGACCTCACTTGGCAGAATATTGGTTAAATGAGAGTTCACCATGTATGTTCTGTGGCTTAAGTTGGAAGCTTATGTTAACATTGACCGATCTTATCTAATGGGAAAGTGCCAGAATGTTCTGTTGCAAATAAAGCGTTACTCTTCACTGGTCTATCCAAATGTTTACTTCTGGATATAGCATATCCTTATCCTGTAAGCTTGGGTGGCTCTAAATCCATCCAGCTCTGTTGACCATTCCCTGCCTTGCCAGATCTTTTCTCTACCTTTTTCTCTCTGGCTCTACACTCTCAGAGGCTCACCCTCATGCATTGCCTCAACAGTCTCTTTTGCCCACCAGCTTCTGAGTGTGTTTGGTCAAAGGGAGTCAACAAGGAGAGATCAGAGGGAAAGTGAAGAGAGAGGTTAGGGTACTAAATGCCCCTGACTTGCTTCCTGTAGGCTACAGAGAGGACCTGACTTTATTCCTTCCTGAGGGGGACCATCTCTTGCAGTCTCAGCTCTCTCTCTGGCCTCTGATAACTACTCGCTCTTCTTGCTCTTTCAGGCCTTTGGGTATAAGGACTTCCTGCTATTGCTAGTCCTGGAGCACTTCGCCATCTCTTCTTGGTCCCTCTCAACTCTGTCCAATCTTTACAAATTATCCTTTCATTAAACTTTCCTCAGTTTCCCCATTTACACGTGTGATTTTCTTGTCTAGACTCTGATTCACCATCTGAGGTCAATGTAAACGAGATAACAGAAGTTAGTCACTCACTTTCCATCATGTGTGGGAGATGAGGGTTGGAGGAGTAGATATTTATCTTTCCTATCATACTGTAAGCTCTGGAAGGGCAGAGACCATATCTAATACCGCCTTTATGATTTCTTGCAAAATCTGGCAAAGGGCTTAGCTCACAGTGCATGCTTGGTGCACATGGAGAGTCTCACTGATTTCTGAAATCCCCAAATTTGTTACGGACTTAAATAAAAGATAAGCTCTTGACTTAGGATGTAGACTTTAAGAAGTCAAGGGCCACATGATTTTTTTAACAGCATTTCTAATGGAATATAATCTCTCATGATACAACTATCATACTGACTCTGGAAATTCTAACTAAATAAAATAGAAAATTTCCTTCCTGGGCTAGGTTGATTTGTGTTTACCTGATAAGAAATAATTCTACTTTAAATGTTTAGATCCAAATTTTCTAACTTTTAATTTTACTTTACCAGCTCATCCCCTACTATTTGTTAGTTTTTCCTATTTCTGTGTGTGTGCGTGACTTTCACCTCTTCGGGAATATTCACAATTTTCTGAATATAATCTCAGTAGGGAGAACACGTAGAGTGATCAAAACAGGATTTAAGAACTAGGGAATAAATGAAATAGTGACCAGAATAGGTATCTTTACTATTTATTTATTTAGAGACGGAATGTTGCTCTTGTAGCTCAGGCTGGAGTGCGGTGGCACGATCTTGGCTCATTGCAACCTCCACCTCCCGGGTTCAAGCAATTCTTCCGCCTCAGCCTCCCAAGTAGCTGGGATTACAGGCACCTGCCACCACGCCCAGCTAATATTTGTATTTTTAGTAGAGATGGGTTTTTACCATGTTGGCCCAGCTGGTCTCAAACTCCTGACCTAGGTGATCTGCTTGCCTTGGCCTCCCACAGTGCTGGGATTATAGGCTGGAGCCACTGCACCCAGTCTTTAGGATATAGACTTTAAGAAGTCAAGGGCCACGTTATTTATTTTTTTTCAACAGCATTTCTAATGGAATATAATCTCTCATGATACAACTATCATACTGACTCTGGAAATTCTTATTTCTTAAGGTTCATATTGCTGAGTCACTTTGACTTTTACCCTAATGCCAAACTTCTGTATACTTCAAGTTTCAATAATATTTCATATTTTATGTAATACAGAAAATGAAAATGGAAAATACTTTGGTTTGTAAAGCGGTAAGTTGTAAATGTATCATATTCATTTTCTATTCTGTACAAATTCTTCTTTTAATCTCTAATTTCTATGAAACTAGTGAAAGTAGGTTAAGAAAACCAGTGAGAGACAACTTGCCTTTTGACTTTCTTAACTGAAAGGAAACTGCCTGACTAGTTCAAAGAGCAGATTCTTCACTGTTCACATTTTGCAAACAAGAGCATTTCTTTAACAAATGGAGGAGTGTGGAACATTGTCAATTCAGATAAGTTAAACTTTGCATCTCCTCGATAAGTTGAGCTGTTTCATGATCATTTTACTAGTCCACTTGGGAAGTGACTGAAGCACTGTTAGATAAGTTAAAATGAAAAAAAAAGTATGGAAAATATTTTTACCAACTGTTTCTTCTCGGCTTCTTGGCAAAGATCAACAGTTATGTTCCCTATCTAGGGACTATCTCTTGTGGGCCAGACCGGATGATCTAATAGGTCTTTATAATCTCTAAATACTGTGACTTTTATTCCCAAGTGAACTACATAGTTTATTTACATAGAAACACACTCGCAGGCTTAAGGAAATGCAGTCTGACTAATGCTAAGGAAAGTGAGCCAGGATGACTCAAGTGACTTTTTTTTCTAAATAGGTTAAGTAAATTAAAATCATAGACATTCTCTCTCATTCCCCTCCAGCATGTCAATATGTAGATTTTAGATGTCAGAATTCCCCAGTAGTGAATTAGTTTTCCTGCCATCAGCGAATTACAAATGCATTGTCCCTAAACCTTTGTCATACATCAAGAAAGCTCTTAGATAGAGATTTGGTTTAATTTTTATTTTAATTCCACATTCTATCCCAGGCACATGGAAAATTAAAAATGTTGGGAATGATAGAAAATAAAATTGCTAGAAAATGCAAGCATGATAAATAAAGCATAATCACTGTGCATTTCAATTTGATTAAGAATGTAGTTTTGGTGTTGCTTGTTTGTTTTGAGACAGAGTCTCGCTCTTTCGCCCAGTGTAGTGGCACGATCTTGGCTCACTGTAACCTCCGCCTCCTGGGTTCAAGCACTTCTCTTGCTTCAGCCTCCTGAGCAGCTGGGACTACAGGTGCCCACCACCACACCTGGCTAATTTTTTATATTTTTGGTAGAAATGGAGTTCCACCATGTTGGCCAGGCTGGTCTCGAACTCCTGACCTCAACTGATCCATCTGCCTCGGCGTCCCAAAGTGCTGGGATTACAGGCATGAACCACTGTGCCCGACCTAAGAACCTATTTTTGTGCCGTGGGCTACATTTATCTAGACAAATGAAGCATTGGGAGGAATGTCAATATTTTAATAAAAAATCCCTTCCCCAGGACTGTTAGCAAAGACAACTCTTTTTAAAAATTTCAATAGTTTTGGGGAACAGGTAGTTTTGGTTACAAGGATAAATTCTTTAGTGGTAATTTCTGAGATCCTGGTGTACCCGTCACCTGAGCAGTGTACATTGTACCCAATGTGTGGTCTTTTATCTTTCACCCCCAATCCCACCCTCCAAGACAACTTTTTGAAGAATTCTTTTTTACCCTTGGCCGGGCGTGGTGGCTCATGCCTGTAATCCCAGCACTTTGGGAGGCCAAGGCAGGCAGTTCACGGGGTCAGGAGATCAAGACCATCCTGGCTAACACGGTGAAACCCTGTCTCTACTAAAAATACAAAAAATTAGCCGGGCATGGTGGCAGGCACCTGTAATCCCAGCTACTCGGGAGGCTGAGGCAGGAGAATGGCGTGAACCTGGGAGGCGGCAATTGCAGTGAGCCAAGATCGCGGCCCTGCACTCCAGCCTGGGCAACAGAGCAAGACTCCGTCTCAAAAAAACAAACAAGAAAATAACTATTTTTTACCCTCTATGTTGTACAAGCATTTTAGGCTTTCCACATCAGGTAATATTTCAAATGGCCTATCTGGGATCAAAAATCAAAGCTGTTTTTATTGTTGCTGTTGATTTAAATTTTTTTTTTAATTGAATCTCCTTCATACATGGCCTTGGGCCTCTTACAAGTAAATATAGGGACAGTCAAAAGATCTTGCTTTCAGAGGGCTTAGGGCTTCTCAACTGATTACTTGCCCAACTCTTGCATACAGTGGTTAAAAGAATGTAGCTAAATTATACCTATTAAGAAGGTATAGAAAATCCAATTATCTATAGATTGTGTTTCTAAGGTAGTAAAGGATAAACTTCAGGCCACTCTGTTTTCAGAGGAGGTGTCTGGATGCTGGTCTGTTCTGATGAAAATGGTGGTAGCAAGGAATTCTGTCTGAGGCTTGCTAATAGGGCCCAGCCATCGTGCTCTCTGCTTCCAGAATCCTGATTTATTATTTGGAAATCTCTTCTATTTGAGTACTGAGGAGAAAAGTCTTCTAAATATAATGCATTACTTTCTGGCAGCCCATAGCTTGGCAACCCATGGCACGATTGATTATGTTGCTTATCCTTAAGCTAAAGTATTTCTTAAAAGGTGATCATTTTTCTACTGTCTCTATATAGCACAGCCAACCCTTGAACAACTCGGGAGTTAGGGGCAGCAACCCCCACACAGTCAAAAATCCAAGTATAACAGCTACTAATAGCCCACTGTTGACTGGAAGCTTTACCAATAACATAAACAGTTGACTAACATATATTTTGGATGTTATCTGTGTTATATACTAGAGTCTTACAATAAAGTAAGCTACAGATGAGAAAATGTTATTTAAAAAATCGTAAAGAAGAGACAATATGTTTACTATCCATTAAGTGGAAGTGTGACATCATAAAGGTCTTCGTTCTCGTCATCTTCACGTTGGGTAGCCTGAGGGGCAGAGGAAGAGGAGGGGTTGGTCTTGCTGTCTCAGGGGTAGCAGAGACAGAAGGAAATCTGCTTATACGTGGACTCATGAAGTTCAAACCCATGTTGAAGAGTCACCTGTAAATGCTAAAAGCCCCAGTAAGTCACTCCCAACCTCTTCTGTATCAGATGACGACATCTCTCAGGGGCGCTTCTGACAATAAATTCAATATGGACTGTAGCATATATTCCTTTCTGTTTTTTTTTTTTTTCTTGAGACAGCATTTCATTGTGTTTCCCAGGCTGGAGTACAGTGGTGTGATCAGGGCTTACTGTAGCCTCCAACTCTTGTGCTCAGTGCATCCTCCCACTTCAGCCTCCCAGGTAGCTGGGACTACAGGTGTGCACCACCATGCCCAGCTAATTTTCTTCTTCTTCTTCTTTTTTTTTTTTTTTTTTTTTTTGGAGAGATGGGGTCTCATTTTGTTGCCCAGGCTGATCTTGAATTCTTAGGCTCAAGCAATCCTCTCACCTTTGCCTCCCAGAGTGCTGAGATTACAGAGGTGAGCCACCACACCTAATAATCTATTCCTTATCTTGCAGAGTCTTAAGGTTTATTAAGCGAGAATACCATCCCCATAAACATAATTCATTTTGTTAACTTCATTCAGTGTCTCATCACGCATTCTGCCTATGATTTATCTTTTCTAAGTTTTATTTTATTTTAAATTGACAAATAGTTGTGTATACTTATGGAATACGATGGAATGTCTTGACACCTATACATGTGGAATGATCAAATCGGGCTAGTTAGCATACTCATCACTTCAGATATTTATGATAGATCTTTCATCTCAATCACTTTCATATATCATGCTTTGGAATTATCCTAAAACTTGGATTTCTATTGAAGGCTACACTCAAGGTTGAGGATATGTTTGTTGGGCTGTCTGTGTCCTCTGAAGCCTAGGTCAAAGACTAGCCTTTTTCTCTGTTTCCATCTCCCCTCCCTTAGACAACTCTTTCTTCTGTTTTCACATAATACTCTGTTTAAACAACTAACGTATCATAGCATATAATACTCAGTGTTGTATATGTCTATTTTGTGATAGTTTTTTGAATTATTTGATTGGATAGACACCACGTTAACCATCCTTTTATTCCCAGGTTGACTCGGAATAGGTGCTCAATAAGTGTGTGTTCATTTGAACAAAATTTTCTTCTGGCAAGCAATTTTTCACAAGTCTCTGATTTAGGAAATGTTAGTCTCAGGTCACCTTTATACCCTCCGTGTAAGTTCCATAGAGGTTTCTTTTAGCATCTACAGAATTTTTACCTTTCATTCTACTGTTGCTTCAGTGCACATGATCCAATCTGAAACATGTTCAATAGCCAATGACACTAGGCTGCAACTGAAGCTTAGCTTTTGAAAAGTTACCTTAGCATGTTGGGAATCACCAGATATTAAAGGGTGCATTACACCATAAATATGTAGAAAATACCTCAGGAAGAAATATTATCATGCTTATCAGTACAGAACTGACTTATTTTCATTACTTAATTTTTTTAAATTTTAGAGTAATCACATACAATTTTCCTGCAACAAAACAAAACTTACTGGGGAGAAATGTCCCTTGTTAAATGGCTGGGCCTTGATATACCCTTTTCTATATTGTTCATTAGATGTAAATAAAACCATCATAGTCATGAAATTGATAAATTGCTTTGCTTTGATGTTACTAAGCTTCTACAGTTGTAGCTTCCTACAGAGCTACATCTCTTAGTATAGTTTTTGAAGTTTTTTTAACTAAGAAATACATTTTATGATGATGTTGATAGTGATGGTAATGATGGCAATTTATTTTGTTAGTATTCACTGTGCAAATGGAATAGAGAATAAAGAAGGAGTTACTTTTTTCATTTAATCAAAATTGGAAAGTCCTTCAAGTTAAGTGATGTGCCATTATAGTATTAACTGTGTCTAGCAATGTCTATTCAATTTAAGATTCATTGAATATGTTTATTCTTATGTTTTCTTTTGGATTCCTAGGAATAAAGTACATAAATTTCTATATCTGGGAAGATTTCAATACAATCCTGCCTAAAAAGTTAATATTATAATAGTTAATCACACGTAGGTTTTCCCAATCAATTTTATTTTGGCCTGTCAAATAATTCTTAATTTACCACTCTTGTTTTTTCTTTTTTTCCTATGTCTACTGCCAGTTTTAATCTACCAATAATATGGTCCATTGACAATGTGTTGTACCTAGTTCAATTTTAACTGTTATACAGAGGTTACATGTAAATGTATCTATCTATACATTATATATTACATACATATACATATTAAGCATATGGGAGGCACATTTATTCATTCATGTATTAAATAGTACTTTACTGAGCATTTATGCTAGGTGCTGTGGTAAATGCAAGATTGAAATGGTATTTCCTGCCCTCAACGATCTTGAAATGTAGTGTGAAGAATAAAATAATTACAAATACAAATGCATTAACTGCAGTTCCGAAGTGCTATAGTGAATCCAAGGAAGAGACTATTTCCAATTGTAAAATCAGAGTAGGCTTCATGGAGAGATGTACTTTATATTGGGGCTTGAAGAACAGGTAAAGTTTTGATGGACAGAGATGAGGGGCAAAATATTCCACATAAAGAGAAAAGTGCAGACAGGGGACTTGATTAGAGAGAAATAGGACATCTTCAAGAATGCAAATAGTCTATTTGGGCTGAGACATAGTTTGCAAATAGGTTTAGTAGAAGAAAAGGCTTTACAAGTAATCTGAAGTCAGTTCGTAGAAGAATTTGAATGCCATGTAAAGGTGTTTGAACTTTTGCCAGGTAGCTATGGGGAGCATGTAGGTTGATTAACTGTCTACTTTAGATGATTAATTAGCTTATAAAGTGGACAGGACAGGATGTGGAGAGACTAGTTAGGAACTTATTACCATAGGCTCAGGTGATCTATGTATCAGTCTGAAATAGAGTGTTGGCAGTGTGTGTAGAAAGGAGGGAATATTTGGCAGATCCTGTCTGTGCAATTGGATTTTAAGTAGATCAATAAGAATAAGAACAATGAAGACTTGTTGAAGGTTGATTAGGTAAATTAATTTATTTTGCATTTAAACAATATGTGTTTGTGAATTTTTGCAGAAATAGTTGGCAGACCAGCAATGGACACACAAAAAACAAAACTGATTACCGCGATCGTAGTTTGGAAGATAAAAACTTGTAAAAGATCAAACGATAGTGGATTGTGGGGTGCTAGTGAAAGCATCATCAAAATAACTTCCCAAGTATTACTGACTAAATAAAGCACAGCTAGAAGAGAGTGATTGACTGGGGGAATAAGTAGGAGTTTTAGTTTTTAGGCCTTAAGTGGAAGTTGAATAGATTCAATAGAAGTGGAGAGTGGGATATGTGGTAATTAAGAAGTGACTTCCTGAAGGTGAAGCAGTTGGGGATACTGAAACTGAAGTTCAGGTTGTGGCTGTGTTTACTGATGACTAAAATGGAAAGGAGACAAATATCGTTAGCATTGATGAAGCCAGGGTACTAGAAAAATCCTTAGTGTAGCCAGGATGAGGAAAAAGACCATAAAATGAGATAGAACTAAGTTACTTACTAAGTTGCTAATCTTTCAAGAATTCTCTGTATCATTTCAAATGCAAATATCATTATACTTATTTCTTGTTGACTCAAGGTGACTGCCAAGAAGTTCACAATCATTGTGCGTGTTTCTAGGTACAGTCAATCCTCATTATCCATAGATTCCATATTGTGAGTTAGCCCACTCACTAAAATGTATTTGAAATCCCCAAATTAACACTTGCTGAACTTCTGTAATCATTTATGGACATGTACAGAGTGGCAAAAAATGTGTGTCACCCGATGCCACTGTTCTTTGCATTTGTATGCTTTCTGTTGATGATTTTGCTGTTTAAAATGACTCCCAAGTGTAATGTTGAAGTGCTGGCTAGAGTTCCTAAGCATAAGAAGGTTGTGATGTGCCTGATGAAGAAAATATGTGGCTAATAAACTTCATTCAGGCATGAGTTACAGGACTTTAAGCTATGAGTTCATTGTTAATGAATCAACAATACATATTAAATAGTATGTCTTTAAACAGAAACACACATAAAACAATGTTGTGCATTGATCAGCTGACAAAAATGTGGCCAGAGGCTTTTAGGAAACGAACCCTATATTTCCCCTAGGAGCAATGCTTTAGTATTCGCTAATTCGCTATTCGCAGCAACCACGTAGAACACAGCTACCGCAAGTAACAAGAATGGAGTGCACCTTATTCATTTTGGTTCGCGGTATCTGCCTTCGTTGTTTGGATCCTCACTCGAGTTGAAAACCAAACTCATAAATCTTATTTAACGTTTTATTTTGAAGTAATTTTACACTTATAGACAAGGTGCAAAAATAGTGCAGTATTCTCATAGAGCCTTCATCTAGCTTCCCCTAAAGTTAACGTCTTCATAACCATAGTATCCAAGCCAGGAAGTTAACTTGGTTATAATACTACTGACTGATCTACAAACCTCATTAGAATTTCTCAACTTTTCCCATAGATGTCCTTTTTCAGGTCCAGGATCCAATCCAAGATCCCACATTGCATGCAGTGTCACATTTGCTCAGTCTTAATCTGTGACAGTGTCTCAGCTTTTCTGTGGCTTACTACTGGTCAGATATCTTGCAGACTGTCCCTCAGTTTGGGTTTGTCTGGTGTTTCCTTGTGATTAGATGGAGGTTTTTCATTTTTGGCAGAAACACCACGCAAGCAACGATGTGCCCTTTTCACTGCATCTTCTCAGGGTCGATTATGGCAAGACGTTGTCTCCCGGGTGATGTAAATTTTGATTACTTGGGTACGGTTCTATCTCTCACATTTCTCCACTGTAAAGTTACCATTTTTCTCTTTGTAATTAAAACGTGGAATATGATTCTTTAACACCAAAACATTCTACAATATTATTTCTCGATCAGTGAGCACATTATCAGTAGCCCGTTCTGTCCTGAGCATGGCAATAAGGCATAATTTTAAAATGGTATTTATTTTATTTTATTTTTTATGCTTATGGATACATAATGGTTATACATATTTGTGGGGTGCATGCAATATTTTGGTACAAGCATGCAATGTGTATCACTGATCAGATCTGGGTAATAGGATATCCATCACCTCAAATATGTGTCATTTCTTTGTGTTGGGAACATTCCAAGTCTACTCTTCTAGTTACTTTGAAGTATTTAATAAGTTATTGTTAACTATAGTCACCCTATTTTGCTATTGAGGACTAGGTCTTATTTCTTCTATCTAATTGTATTTTTGTACTAATTAATCAACCCCTCTTTATTCCTTCTCCCCACTGTCCTTCTCAGCCTCTGTTAACCATCACTGTACTCTCCACTTCCATGAGATCATGAATGGGTATTCTTTTGTTCATTGGGAACTGACAGTCTAGTTGGGATGATAGACATGGCACATAGTAAACAACATTATACAAGAAAGAAACAGAAAATTACATGTGGCAAATTGTCTGACACAGAATATATGCTATAGGAGTGATCAGGGAAGGTTTTCTGTGGAAAGTGGAAATTTGTGCCGGACACTGAAGGGTAGATAGGATTTTTTTTTCAGTAGAACTTCATAATTCAGTTAATTCAGTGAAATATATTGAGTACCTCAGCTCCTTAAGGAATCATGCTAGAAGCCAGGGATATATAGATAAAAAATAGAATCTCTACCTTCAAAGAGCTCCCAGTCTGGTGAGAAAGACAGAGATGTCTGTCAGTGGAAAGAAAATATGATGTGTTGTGTGGAGATGGGAGAGGAGAGGGCTTTACAAGGTGTGAGGACCAATATTACACCTTAGAGATGAAAGGAGAAAGTCTTCTTTCGTCTAGGTTATCTAGTCTAACTTTCTGCACTCCAAGAATGCCAGAAAAATTTCTGTGATGATGTCACTCAGTCTATACTTGAAAACTTCCAGTCATAAGAAGTTAATTTCTCAAGACACCTTATTCCACTGCTTTATGTCTCTCATGGATAGAAAATGATATTTTTTATTGAACCAAAGTTTACCTCCTCCAAACTTTCACCAGTGGATTTAGTTCCTATTTCCTTAGCCACAGGGAGGAAATCTACTCAGATATTCCTTCAAAACACTGACATTGCATCCTTTCTTTATGTCACTTCTTTCAGGTCAAACATGAATAAACTCTGTATTATATGTATTTCTTTATAAATCTATGTCTATACTATATGTATGATATCTAGATCCTTCATAATTCTTCATGTATTTGTCAATTGATACAGAAAACAGAATTGAAAATATTCTTGAGCTGTCCCATCAGTGAAGAACACCATGTAGCTAGCCCCTCCCTTCTTTTAGCCAACATAAGTCTATTAACTAAGCCTAAGTGCACATTGGCCATTTTGGAAGCAGAACCTTTGTCTTTTTTTATCTTTTCCTTGTAACTAATCCATACCCTCTCACCCTCATCCTGACCTTCTCTCCTGATAATTTTTTAGAATAATAATTGTACAGGGTCTTCCCCCATCCAGTTCAGTTGGAGCTTTGAATCTAACATTCAAAATGTATTTATTTCTGTCACATTTCGTGCTCTTCATTTTGATCTCTCGTTGGAGTTCTCTTTGAACTTTGATCTTGTCATCTGGTGTAGCTTTTGTTTCCCCCCATTTTCAATATGTGCAAATTTGATAAGAATGTAATCTATTTTCATCCAAGGCTTTAATAAAATAAACAAGACAGGGGGTCAAGAACAGAGCTCTTGGGCAAACCTTGTAGGTCTGGTCATTTCACAATATAAAAAACTCCCGCCTGTACTTTCATTCAGCCCCTGGAGGGAAGAGTGGTGCAGGAAGAATAGGATATGCTCACTGACAGTGACAAGCCTGACCTAACCAGAGCCCAGTGTGGCACGTTGGCCAGCAGCTTCAAATCAGGTTATACTTCAGGGAAGATGGGTCATGTTATGTCACATCCAGGAGGAGTCATTACTGTGACGATGCCAAGTCTATAATGTTTTCCTGCTTATGGAGTTTTTCTCATATTTATGGACTCATAAATATGAAATGATATAAGTTGCCAGTGAAGGGCTTAGGACATGACAAATTAAAAGCAGAATTTAAAGCAAATTATCCTGTTAATGAAATTCTAGGTGGACTGGAGAAGAAAGTAACCAGAGATGGGGAAGCTAGTCAGGAAGCTGCTGAAGTTATCTGAGAGGTAAGAAGGCTAAGAGCTTAGACAAAGACAATAGTGAAAAGTGGAGAGATAAAAGACACATGTGGCTCAGGAGAGCTATAGAACATTGTCACTAAAAATGGATTTGAGGAGGCTGCGGGAGGGGCAGATCTAAGATAACTTCCTGCACATTAAATCTGGAAGAATGATGGCACAGTGGATGGCAACAAGGAAGCTGGTGAGTGGATCCTATTTAAGGCAGGGTTAGTTTTATTGTTTTTATGCTTGACTTAATGGTAATAAGAATTAAACTAACTGGTGGATGAGAGCCGGTGACTAAAGAGTTACCACCTGCTATATTCAAGTAGAAAATTAAATGGCCTTGTGTGTGTCATGGCAGAACTGTAGGATCACAGGAACTGTCAGCACCGCTTGGTTTTCTAGTACATAGGTCTATTGCCAGATAATTCATTGATTGAACCAAAGACCACTTAACTTTGCAGGTCCATTTCAGATGTTGTAAATAGCAAGTATGATTATACAATCTTGGAAATGGAGTTTGAATAAATAAGATATATCCAAATAATGTGTCATAGGAATATAATTTTGGATATTTTATTTCACCATCAGCAAGTATTTTGTAAAAGCTATCTACTATTTAAATAGAATAGCCTTTCTACATTCTTTCCAATGGATACTCAATTTAGAGTCCTTCTACCCCCCACTCCCATACACACACCAAAAATATGAGTGCAAGGAGAGAATGAGAAGATATTAACTTGAAGCCCCATTAATCAGCCTTTAGAGAAGACCCTGTTATTAAGCTCTTGATCATCATCATCACCAGACATTCATTAAGCACCTTATTGTGTTTATGCAAAGTATAGACACATGGGCAAAACCCACATGGGCCTGCCCTCTCTGGGCACATAGATCCTTCATGCAATAACTCAACAGAAAATAATGTAAAATGACCAAATAAAAGTGCTGAAATGAGCCCCTCTTCAATTACATTAGCAGTGCCTCAGCTATCCTATTTTATTAAGGAATGAAATCCCCATATAAGTAAATTTTTATAAAAACAGGAGCTTACCTACCCGCATCACAACAGTTTCTGCCTTTTCAGTCTCCATACAAATTTTCTGCGCCTAATGCACTGGATGGCTATGGGTCACTGTTATGAACTGCTGTTGTTGAATTCTGTGCTTTCAAAAGTCTTTGTCTGCTTTTTGCCTTTCGGTCTGTATTCTGTATCGAGCTGTTGGCAGTTGCTTTTTCTGCTCTTCTTGTGCCTGCTCCCAGCTGCTCTCCCAATTCACTTGTAGTTTGTTACTCCAAAACATCTTCGGGCCAGGGGAAAAAGTTAGCCAAGACTGTCATAAATTGTAAATGAAATGAGTCAGTTTCCAGTTCTGAGTGGGGCTATAAAGAGAACGTCATCACTGTATGGTGGAGACTCTCAGATGCTACTTCGAGTGTTTAAAGTGTTTCATTTGCTCACTTCTGCATTCTAGGATGGGTTCTGGGAAGTTGAGGTTGAAAAAACACTGACCTCTGGGTAAGGAAGGGCATGTTGCCGTGTTGCTCTATTTATACTATGGTTGATTAGGTCCCAAATTAATTTAGGGATAGAAAGCAAAGTCTCATATCTGAAAAGTGGAGACTTTTCTATAATCAATGTGATAAGATAGTAAGTTAGGGCTGGGCATGGTGGCTCATGCTTATAATCCCAGTGCTTTGGGAGTCTGAGGCAGGATTGCTTGAGCCCAGGAGTTTGAGACCATTCTGGAAAACATAGCGAGACTTCCATTTCTACAAAAAAAA